>NC_090801.1:19175553-19415553 GCF_036512215.1 Solanum lycopersicum | reverse complement strand
TGTGCTACAGCCCTTCCTATCTGATAGAAAAGGATCCCATGATCCTGAACCGATCTTACCTGGGATCGCAAATCCCAAGTTTGTCTATGAAGAGCGGATCTAATTGTATTAGTGTCTATAATTGATTTCTTCTGTGTAATACTAATCGATAGGACCTCATTGGTAAGTGCTACAAGATCTCGTGCATTGGAACCCATGGTTATGGACCCGAATCCGTTAGTATGGAACATTTTCTTTTCCAAGTGAAATCCCCTAGTATATGAAAGAGTGAAAAAGTGCTTTCGTTGTTGTGGAATAAGAAGCCTTCGTATCTTAATGCACGTATTTAATTTATTCGGAGCTATTAGAGCGGGATCCACTTTTTGGGGAATATGAGTCGAAGCAATAACAAGAATATTTCTAGTAGAACATCTTTCACAATCCCTGGAGAGATGGTTCACTAATAGACCGAGGGATAAGTCATTCGACTCATTCACATCCAGATCATGAATGTTTGGAATCCATATTATGCAAGGAGACATTGCTTTTGCTAATTCGAATTGAAGGGTGATATAAAATCGGTCTATTTCCGGCATCATATCCACAGTTAGCCCATTCATCCTAGTTAGCAGTTCCAGCTCCGTATCAAGGTCACGATCGATATCGTCACTAGCATCAAGATTGTCACTATCATCAATATCGTCACTATCATCAATATCGATCTCATCAAGAAGAAAACCTTTAGACTTGTTATCCAGGAACTTGTTCAGAAATACCGTAATGAAAGGAACATAGGAGTTTGTCGCTAGGTATTTGACCAAATAGGATCGTCCAGTTCCTAAAAATTTTTTAATTAAAAAGGCGGCGCCTTTTCTCTCGCCTTTTCAGCGCCACAGCTCGCCACATCTCGCCTTTTTATCCTCGCCTCGCCTCGCCTGAGAATGGCGATGAAACTTCGCCTCGCCTCGCCTCTCGCCTTTGGCGAGGAGGCGAGCGCCTTTCGTAACACTGGTGCAGAGAGGGGACTAAGGCAGGGAGACCCTTTGTCTCCTTTCCTTTTCCTACTTGCTATGGAAGGAATGAATAATATGATCAAATCAGCTAAAGTGAGGGGATGGCTTAGAGGTTTTGAAGTCAGCAGACCGAAAGTTGATAATGTGGAAATTACCCATCTACAATACGCGGATGATACATTGATATTATGTGATGCTGATGAAGGCCAACTAAAGATGTTAAGGGTGATCCTAGTGTTGTTTGAAGGAGAGAGAGGGTCTTAGGCCAAACAGATCACCGGCTCCGAAGGCCTGCAATCGTGACTTTAGTTCCAGTGGTTCGCTTTGCTGCCGGGGTGCAACATTTGTGAGACTTCGAATGGAGTGGTCCGTACGCCCCTCCCCCTCGCCAAGCCTGAAGAAAGGAGCAACTTAGATACCTCTTTGTTAACTATATTCCTGGTTTGCTAAAAGGGTCCTTGGGCCCAATCAATCTCTATACTCTTGATGCAATGGACTCCCCACTGGTCTACACATTAATTGGAGGAAAAGCCACCTCTTTCCAATTAATGAAGTACACAACATGGAAGCATTAAATGCGGTTCTGGGAGGGGAAATTGGAGCACTGCCTACATCATATCTTGGGATGCCTTTGGGGGCCAAATCTCAGTCATATGAAATCTGGAACAATGTGGTTGAGAAATGTGAAATGAAGTTAGCAACATGGAAATTAAAATATCTCTCCGTAGTGGCAGGTTGACCTTGATTAATTTTGTTCTTGATTCACTACCAACCTATATGATGCAGTATTTCCAATTCCCAAAAGTGTAATCACTAGGTTGGATAAAACCAGATGAAAATTTCTTTGGCAAGGAAACAGTGAGAGGAAAGGCTACAACTTGGTTAAATGGGATGCTGTGATAGTGGGAAAGAAGCATGGATGCCTCGGAATAAGGAATTTGCTGAATCAAAGCAAAGCCCTTATGATGAAATGGTTATTGAAGTTCAACAATGGAGAGCATACCTACTGGAAGAAAGTCATTAAAGCTAAATGTGAAGAGGAAGATAACTGGATGACCAAAGAAGTGACTACAGCATATGGGGTTAGTGTATGGAGATCCATTGGATCTCTGTGGTCCAAGTTTAAGGCTAACACACAGATCAAACTGAGGAATGGAGAGAACAGAATTTTGGAAAGATGCGCGGCATGAGCCAGGTAGGCTAGAGGCCTTGTATCGTGATAACTCTCTGGTATCTCACCAACAGAAAACTATAGTAGATCACTAGACTCCTCAAGGGTGGAACTTCATCTTTAGAAGACAATTAAATGATTGGGAGATTCAAAGGGTAGCAGATTTTTTCAACACCATTGGGCAGTTTAATGGACTGGAAGGAGGTCAAGACATTTTGTGGTGGAAAGGCAATCGAAAGGGCAGCTTTAAGGTGGGTTGTGCATACAACTGGTTGAACCACACCAATCAACCTCAAAGTCACTGGTCATGAAGAGGAATCTGGAAGTCAAAAATTCCACTCAAACTGGCTCTTTTTGTTTGGTTGTTAGCCAAGGAGGTTGTACTGACTCAAGACAACTTAAAGAAAAGGGGATACGAATATGTTCTAGATGTTTCTTTTGTGGGGAAATTGCTGAGACAGTTAACCATCTCTTTCTACACTGCAAGATGATAAGTCAACTATAGAGGTTATTCCTGAGCCTTAAGGGTATGTCATGGACCATGCCTGCCAAGAAGTTCACAGAAACAATTCAGAGTTGGGAGGAAGCAGGAAAGCAATCCAAGAATAGAGACAGATGAAGAATTGTCCCAGCTAGCATATATTGGGCAATATGGAAGGAAAGGAACTCTAGAGCTTTCGATAGTGTTGAGAATAGTATGCAAAAAGTCAAACTAAATTGTCTTATGCTACTATGTTTTTGGTGTAATCAAATATACTCAAATGATACTATATCCTTAATTGATGTACTAGACTCAATTTAGTTAAAGATAGTAGAATTTGAAGTTCATGTTGTAAATACTATAGAACTAGAATTTCAAGGGACAGAGAGTTGTTATTGAAATATTGCCAAGAAAATATTTGTATAATCCTACGACATCTTGGATTTGATTTCTGTCTAACAAAAAAGCAAGGGAAGAATTAAGTATTCGATACCTGATTATAGCATAGCTTACAAACACCATAAATAAAATCGACTTCCACGGATCTTTCCATGAAGCTAATAGTTGAAGTTGGTTCATTGGTTTGATGAGAGGAAAAAGCAGCTCCTGCGGGAAAAAAATAAGTGTAATCTTGAGGAATGAAGCAACTAAATAAGCTTCTAAGCAGTAAGCGGCAACAACATATCACAACTCAAACATTATGTCATCCTGAGGAATGAAGAAAGATCATGTAGTACTACTCATCTCAAAATTCACATTTTACAGTAAGAAGCAAAGATACAAAATACCCCATTTATGATGTGATACTTTCAAAGGTAGGGTGCAGGAACTCCTTAGTTCTAATTTAAGAATAATAAGCAAATGCAACAAAGGGAGCCACAAATAAGTGGAGCAGCTAACTACTTACTACTCTAAAATAAAAGATGTACAGAAGACATACGAACGGCTGAAGAACAATCATGCTACCTTCTTAGTTCCCTAGGAAAAAAGAGTGCAGTATTCCAACTTTGCACAGCTTTTAAACATAGGATGAGCTGAAGTAACTCACTACATAAAACAGTCTTCCTGTATGCAGAAGTGTACTTAGCAGGATCAACTATCAATAAGAGAACAAGCAGCAGCAATCTCCTGAACAGAGGAATGATACATTAAGCAAAAAAAAAGAAAAAGGTTAAGGGTTTTATTTATACCTTCATTACCACTACATTAGTATCAATTCCTTCAACTTTGACTTGGTCAACTGTCGCCTGTGCAGCTTCAGCTCTTCCAATGTTTTTCATTGACTGCTTGACCGCATTTTCCAGAGGATTTACCTCACCAACAAAGACATCTCCTACTAACATTGTTGCTTCTCCAATTATATCGACGTCCTTGCATGAGATGATTCCAAGTCTACAAAGTGACACCCGTGATACTGGGTGTATCACCTGTCTCCTTGCACTAGGAGAACCCAATAATCTACGTCGATTGCCGGCAGAGTTCATGAGTTTCAAGCGGCTTGATAAAGTTTCCAAGATCGCATCTCCTCTAGGAAGACTTTCTGCTAAGTTAAAACATAGTACGGTTTTGTAATTGGAAGAAGATACCTTAAAAGCCTCTCTGACTGCCTTGTATCTGTAAATTCCAAGAACAGCCCTAGCAAGTGCTTCGGACTGCTGATCCTCTTTGAGTTTATACTTCCGAGCAAAGTTGTGAGCATGGAAAATCTCGAGACAAATATCTAACCAATAATCCCGTCTTGAACTTCCTTTAAATTCTGGAAATTCAAAATATGCAGGATCCATCCTGTACTAACTTAAAGTTAGAAGTTCCTGGTGAATTTAAGTATATAGCTTCAACTGAAAACATTAAGCTTACATAGATGAGGACTTGTACATAACAGCTTTATCAAAAAGGCGAGCACCTAAAGGTCCAGTAAGCTCAGGCTTAATGATCTGTTTCAAGTCGGATGCTAGATCATACCGCACTGCCTTGTCGTATAAGCCCATCCCAGACTCGAAGTAGAGAGCATGGTTAGTTAATGTCAACCTTCCTGAATGAAAATGAAATAGGAAGAATAAAGCATCTTAGCAACTAATACAAAATAAGTTTTTAGATGAAATGGTTACACATTAAGGTCCATCTATCCAGCCTCACCGCTGACTATTATCAAAAAAGAATTTTCACATGATTGCTGTATGAAAAAGAATCAAACCCTCATGTGAATGGATAAGTTGAAGAAAAAATTAAGTAAATAATAAGGATCTAGCAGCTTAAGCCAGTATTGTGAAAATACCAGTTTAGGCGATGAAGCGAAGCAAGGCGAGCGTTGAGCAATGCAAAGTGAATGAAGCGGTAGTATCTATCCCTGAAGCGTGAAGCGAGATAGCAACTAAGTGGTCGCTTTTCTTATTTTGAAAAAACAACTTTTCTGGAACAAACTTGGAAGTGAGGCATGCCACAGATTTTTCCAAAAAAAGATAGTTTTAAGTATCTTGAGTCCGTGTAATCTAGGATAGTAGGGACATCATCAATGATGTCACACATCACATATAAGAGGCAGGGATGGAATGGGGGCTTGCCTCGGGCCTCTTGTGTGTGTGTTTTGTGATAGGAAGGTACCACCTAAACTTAAAACTAAGTTCTATAGAATGGTGATTAGTCCGTCCTAGTAGTATAGGGTGGAGTATTAGACAGTCAAGAACTCACATGTCCTAAAGATACATGTTGCGGAGAAGCATCCGCGGCATACTAGGAACGAGAAGATAAGGAATGAGGTATTCCGGAGAAGGTGGGAGTGGCCGTTGTGGTGGTCAAGATGATAGAAGCGAAGCTGAGATGGTTTGGGCATGTGAAGAGGAGGTGCGCGAACGCCCCAGTAAGGTGTGGGAGAATGGATGTCGGACTTATGTGGAGGGGTAGAAGTAGGCCAAAAAAGTATAGGGAAGAGGCTATTAGGCATGAGGTGATGCAACTTCTTATTAAAAAGGACATGACTCTAGATAGAAAGGAGTGGAGGTCGCGTATTAGGGTAAAAGGCTAGGAGGATAGATTGGTGTCTTGCTTTGCGAAGGTTTAGGCTTGTTAGTGCAAGTCCTAGTACCAGTCGCGGTGTTTTGGACGGCGAAAGGTGACAAAAGGCGACAAGGGCCTGCCTTGCAACAAAGTGAGCGAGAGGCGAGGCGCTCGCCTTTCAAAAGTGCGGCTCCAATTAATACCAAAAAATTAAAATATTTAATTGCATATATAAAAATAAGAAAAATCTCAATAGCAATAAAATATTAGCAAATATCCAATACATAAACCGAAAAATATACCGTAAATATTATAAGTCTAGAACTAGAATGAGAAAAGAACAGAACATAAGAAATAGAGGAAGAAGAAATGTCAAGAAGAAAAGAAGAAATGTGAATTGGTTGGTTTTGGAGTTGCCTAATTAGTCTAGCTAGTCCTCGAGAAGTCTACTCAAGTGGTTGGAGTAGCAGTCACAGTCTAAGAGTGCAATCGTGCAAATTTGAAAAGAAAACCTAAAATTACCTTTTGACTTTTAAAACCCTAAATCGATCGCCTTTTATAAGAAAAGCGACGCCTTTCTCGCCACCATTATCATCATGGCGTCGCCTTTTGAAAAATGTTGCTTGAAAGCTAAAAGACGATGAAGGGTTGCCTTGCCTCTCACCATTAGCGATGAGGCGATCAGCTTTCACAACATTGGCTAGTCTTACCTTTATATGTGTGGTCATATGTTGTTATATTGTGTTTCAATTATCACACTATTTTGTTGTAGACTTTGCACTACTTTCCTTGCTATGTTTACTTCATTGTTTTCTCCTTTCTTTATTGGGTTTAATGCACTTGAGATGAGGGTCTTTCAAAATAGTCTCTCTACCTCAACGAGGTAGCAACAACGTTTGCATACACTCTGCCTTTCCCGGACCCCACCTAGTGGGATTTCATGAGGTATGTTATTTTGTTGTTGTCCACATTCGACATCATGCCTAGAAAATTCATGTCTTGCACCAGATGCAACATCAACTGCGAACTTATTCCTCTTAATCAACATATTGCATTTCAAAAAGGTATATAGTTCACTCATAATACTAACCTTCATTGTACCCTTTTATAACATCTTGGAAGTTGGAAAGTTCAGAAAAGAAAAGAGAAGTGCATAAATTTGTTTGATGCAGTGGCCTACTAGTATCATCTACAAATTGTAGGAAGTCCTACAAGTCGTGGGAAGTTAGTCGTAGACCTGGGGTGTGAGTTTTTGGAATTTAAAGTTCCTAATGTTGGACCTACCGCTTGACACGAAGTGTCATATAAAGTTTGATGAGTCGTAGGATTGATTTGCATGAGGATTCAAAAAAATTAATATGAGACTTTAGTCTACGAGAAGGATTAACGGATCATTGAACGTTCTACGGATTATAGGAAGCACCCACAGAAGTGATTCAAACTTAGAGAAATTATCGGTTAAAAGTTGAGGTCTACGGACCATGAGTTATTGAGAAGGTACGTAGAATGGTGTCATAGGAAGTTGGCCTATTTTAGGCCGCAGTAACTCATGACAAAGTTGAACAACATTTATTAAAGGTATTTGGGACTTATCCTATGCATCTAATATCTATAATACGTAGTTTTAATACATAGATAGACCCTATAACTGATTTTACTCCTAGAAAACTACCCGTTCCCTTTCATCCCCAAAATCCCCAAAAATTGCAATGTTTTCTCTCCAAGCTCTCAAGGGATTTCTAGGGTTTTGTCTTCAAGGTTTTCTTGATCCTTTGCTTTTGGGCTTTGATCCTCGACGTATGTAGGGTTTCATCAATGGCTCCATTTACCCACTGAGCCCCAAGATTTCCTAAATTCTCCAAGTTCAATTACCCAAAATTGATTAGTTATTCAATCAATTCCTCATGGGTTCTAATTGTGTTGATTCCAAATCGTTATGAATCTTTAGGGAAGGATCGATTCACAGGGCGATATATAAATCAACTCATTAAAGGGAGACTGAAACCTTAGAATTCATTAGAAGGAGAACTTTTATCTCTTGATTTTTGTTGAATTATGACTTACTGATTTATTCATCAAAAGCCCCTTTAAATAGGAGTCTTATTACATCAATAGAAAATATAATTCTTATGTAAGTAGGAAACCTAAATCCTATTCCAAACTAAGAGCCTGTTTGGCTCAGCTTAAAAGCTGGTCAAACTGACTTAAAAGCTGGTTTTTGACTTATTTAGCTGTTTGGCAATACTCAAAATAACTTATTTTAAGTTTAAAAAAAATTATTTTAAGCTAAAAGTTAAAAACTGGGGTAGGGGTGCTTTTTTTTCCAGCTTATAAGCTGTTTTAAGTCGACCACATTTTTACCTTTTAGTAAGCCCATCCAAACGGGCTCTAATAACTATAACTTAAAACTAATCCTTATAAAACTATGAAATATAAACCCTATTCTAGAATAATAAATAGTTACTAAATAAATAATTAAATACTTAAATTAATGACTTCCAATGCATGCCTAACACCTTCCAACAATACCATCCCTTAAACAACATTGATTTCCCTTCCGCCAAAAAACCCATAGTAAGTGCCACAAAATCCCAAAGTATAGGACCCAAGGACTATATCCACTTAACTCCCAAAACAATATCAAATCCACCCTATGGAATAATGTAAAGGCCTACAAAAAGCTATGTTCACCAATAGAAATTGTTACCCTTTTGTAGATCCCAAAGCATGGAACCTTCTCGCCATTAGCAATGGAGATTCTGTTTTTGTGCAAGGAGAAAATATCAAGGAGTAATCAAGTAGCAGTTATAGAACTTGTCAAATTGTGGGTACTTCTAGAATCAATAAGACAAAGCATGTGATGTCCAGTAATGAGAGCAGGGAATCGCACAGTCTGTGCATGCCTTTGACCAGTAATTGCATGTAAAGAAATTTCCGGGCAGTCATCTAGCACTTTCGTAATCCATCGTCAACTGAATCATCTGATTCCAGTTAGAGAAGTCGTTTGCACTTGTGAGTGGACGAGTACTGTTCGTCACAGTCACAGGACGATGAACAGGAAAATCAAAATCAATTGCCTTTATGATTTTTCCCTTGCCTTTGTTTGAATTCCTAGATCGACCAATTTTTGTATATGAATTTAGCTCATCAAGGAAAGCTGAAACTTTAGAGTTCAATGGAAGAGAGTACACTTACCTCTTGTTTTTGGTTGGAAATCTGTGTACTTCTTATTCCTCTAAATCCTCCTTTAAATAGGAATCTTGTTCCAGCAATAGGTAGCCTCATGAAACTACGAAACATAAATCTTATTCTAGACTAAGAACACAATCAAACTCTTCCTATTCTACAATAGTAAGAAAACTACTAACAATATAATTAAATTCTTAATTTATTGGGCTTTGGCTCTCTGTCGCACATATGTTTTGCCCACAAATGCGTCCACAACAAGAAACTGTCATTTGCAAAACAATTGTTATCAGAAATTCCTTCATTTATATGCAATTTTAAATTTTCAGAGCAGAGGAAGTCATTAAAATTCAGAAGCATCTTTTGTTTCATATTTCAAAAGAAATGAACTATCAGAGATGATTTTAGTAGAGTTATAGTGTTCAAAGCATCAGATATACAATCATCCTTTGAGAAAAACGGCTATGGCTTACCAGGCCATGCAGATATTCCAATATGTTCCAAAACTGGTTGTGTGGGAACTGTACCATCCACCTCTAGCACTATCTCTTCCTCTGCAAGTGAAAGGTTGGACACCAATTGAGGTCCACTGAAATTCTGGACCGCCTTTATCACCCTGCAGTATAAAAAGGAATGAGGAAATAACTTATTAGTAATCATTCATCAAGCCCCAGATTTACTCTAGATATACCAAGACTTCATATCAAAAGCAAGTTAACAAGTGCATCCAAACAATGTATGTAAAGTTCCTCAAAAACATAATTATCATGACACTTCTGTTAACACGGGAGGGTGGGAGAGACAGCACCCAACGGGAGACAAATATCTCATTTTTTGATCCTGACAGAAACTTAAATCATATATTTTATAATATAAATTATAAGGTCAGAATCACAACAAATTTTCTCTGATACTTTTGTTAAGATAATTAATTTCATAAGTAGGATAGCTATTTGATAACCATACGAATTCCTCTCTCGTATATTCTAGCCATACCTTAACCAATAAAACTGTAACATTTGGACCAAATTCAGAATAAAAAATTAGAAAATAGTTTGCTAGAGTGAGAGACTCTCCGCCTTCTATCTAACTTTTGTTGCCAAAACAGGTCGTTATAGATCATAGAAAACAAAATTGAGATAGATTGCTGAGACAAGTGGGTCAAAGGAGGATAAACTATGTTAGTCGAACTCTGATTAACTCCTCAATGTTTATCTGCCTTATCAAGTCCTACAGCAAACTTCAAAAAGGTACAGGTAAACTTTGCAGGAGAAGGAGAAGTGGGACTAGTGCAGGAATATTGTCTTCCAAAAATCCGACAACTTCGGGGGATGTGTGAATTGTTGCAATAATGGAGCTAGGACAAGCATGGCATTGATCCCAAAGATCATCAAGATTGAAAAGCAACACTGAAGAGAATGCAAATTGGCATACCCGAGATTTCTAGCTACGCTATCAGCCTATCACTATGCATGAAATTTTCATATCAAACAATATCTTTAAGCAGCTTTCCAAGTTAGATCAAACTAATGCTTTACCATCTTTTGAGCATCAGGAGACATTCTATCAACCAGTCAAACCTCGTTATACATCCCTTCATTATAACAAAATTTCACAATAAGGGCCTGATTTTCTTCAAAACCGATTTTTCATGCTATATTTTACTTCTCTATGACAGCATTATACCTATAATAGCAGTGGCATTTGTAGTAGCAGTACACTCTTCCTAAGTTTACCCCTCTATAACAGTAATTCAATTGTGTAACATTACTTTGTAAAAAGTATATTATGTATAAAATAAATATTAAAATATTTATCGTAATCATCATTAATGAATAATGTCATGTACATAGTAAATTTCAAGTACAGATATCCAAAAGGGAAAAAAATTGTACTCAAATGGTGCCCAGCAGTGATGGTCATTACTTCAGGAGAAAACTATTGGTCTTTCCTTTTTTACATTCATACTCTTTCTATATTTTTGTTAACAAATGCATTTCTTCTTCTTGGCACAAAATTATTTTAAAAAATTAGGGTAATTTTGTTTATAACAGATAAATGAGATCAAAACATCAAATGTCAGTATAATATATAACGTCACCTCACTATAGCAGCCATAAAATTTTCATACAAACCCTGCCTCTATAAGAAGGTTAGACTGTAATCTCGAAAAATCTGTAACCAGCTTGATTTCAATCTTTTGTGAGAAAGTAAACTACCAAAAGAACAAAAAGGTAAAGTGGATTCCAGCAATTAATGCTCAAATAATGAAGCATACTTTTCAAGACTCCGAAGGTACTTGTCGTATATAAGAAAATGGAGCCGGTGACCTGATGAACTTGCTAGGACATCGAAAAGATTGTGAACTGTTATAATGTCTGCAACAATAGCACAAGCAGGAGCAATTCGTGAAAATGATTCTTCACCAACTGTCTTTTTATCATCAACCTGAGCAGAGACGAGAAATAAATGGATAAATAAAAGCCAGTTGAGAAGTTTCCGGACAATATCATATGATACCCCTTCTGAGAAAGTCTTTTGGCAATTCAATACAACCATAACAAACAACATATTTTTCTTTCTTCAGTTATAAACGGCTTTTTATTTCTATGACCTTCAACGAGGATAGTACCTTCTATAGTGGAGGTCTAAGTTGCTCGGACTCGGGTGCGTGTATCCGAGACGGATGCGAATCCGAGAGTCGAATTCGGCTAAATCCAAATATTAAGATTCGGAGGTGCGAATCCGAGTATGGATATGGGTGTGGGGGATACGGCTTAAAATTTTCAGTATTATAAAACTATAGTTATAAAGATATTCTAAATTTGAAAGTAACTTATTATTTTTAGCATAACTCTAAAAATAATTATATCAATAATAGTAAGAGGGATTTATATACTTTTTTTTGTCGTGGTTTCCGAGTATCGCTTTGCGAACCAGACTAGTTGTACCCATCGGGTCCCGCTGTTTCAAGGCGGGTGCACCACGGTTAGCTCCACGGGGCCTTGGAGACGCGGCCGGTTTGTAATGCCTCCAGTGGCCCTGAGTGGGATATATATATAATTGAATAATACCATGCATACTAAGTACTAAACAATTGCATAAAGTATCACTAAAAATATTTGTTAAGGAAGAGAGAAAATATAATAAATTATCTGAAAAATATAATTTATTTTATAAAAAATGACACTTATTTCAAGAAACCCTTCATCTTTGGGAGTTCTTTTACAAGAAAATTTTAAAAGACTACATTTTTTCAAGAAAAATTTAGAAGACTGTATTTCTTCAAGAAAGATAAAAAAAAGACTCTATTTCTTCAAGAAAGATAAAAGACTCTAGATTTCCTTGTACTTTTTCAAGAAAATTTTCTTTCTTATCTGTATTTTTATAACGAAGCTTGAGAAAGTAAAAACTCTGTACTTCTTCAAGAAAGATGAAAAAGAATCTCTATTTCTTCTTAACTTTCTCAGGCTTCATCATAAAAATAGCTCCGCCTACTCTCCAAAGACGTCGCTAGAAACTGATCTTTTTTCCCAAATCTTTTCTCGGCTTTGGTGAAAGTGTCCAGATCGGATTGACCGAATCCGACACGCACCCCGCATCCGCACCCGCACCATTGTCGTGTCGAGACGGGTTAGCCGGCAAATATGAAGAGTCCGCGCAACATCTAAAAAGTAGTAATCTGCAAAATTTTACTCCAAAAATAGATACTCCATTTTAGGGGTGGCAAATGGTTGGATCGGATTTGGATGGGTTGAGTATGGATTGAGAAAAAATGTGTTGGATTACAATCCATCCAAATATAATATGGGCAAATATGGATTTGGTCAAATATGATTTGGAAAAAATGCTTCTAACCCATTTAAATAAAAAAGTTTCAAAAAAAAAAAGATTTACCCCTCCCAACAGACACCCCCACCCCCCGACCCTTCCACCAACCTACTCCTAAAAATTTTTTGTTTTCGAGAAACAAAAAAATAAATATATTTTCAAAAAAAAAAATTATCCCTTCCCCCGAGCTCCCCCCCACCCCACCCATTCCACCAACCTACCCCTAAGTTATTTTCGTTTGTCAAAAACAAAAAAAATCATTTATAAAAAAAAAAATTTACCCCCTTCCACGGGCGCCCCCCTCCCCCCCCCCCCCCCCCCACACACACACACCCCTTCCACCACCGACTCCTAAACTTTTTTGTTTTCCAAAAACAAAAACAAAATTTGTTTCATTTTTCACTTATATGGGCTAAATATGGGCTGAATAGGGATCTCATGTTAACCCATTTTGTCCATATTTGTATAAGCTTAGATAGGTTGAAGATCATATTAACCATTTAAGAAAATAAAAGAAAATATGATTGATCCATTTAATTTAATATGGGCAAAATGGTTTCATTTCACTTATATGGGCTGAAATTGTCATCCCTACTCCCTTTTTTCCATTATATGTGATGCACTTTCACTATGTGGAGTTTAGAAACATGGAAAGATTTTTAAGACTTAGTGGACTAAAACAAGTCATAGATATTTGTCTGGCTGAAAATCCATCTCATTAAGGTAAATGGCAAGTTAAAGGTAAAAATTGTTTATGAATATAGAAAAGTATCATCCTCTTTGGGGTAGACTGAGAAGGAAAATGCATCACATTTATTAAGACATAGGGAGTACTAAATAAAGGAAAATGTTAAATCAATTACCACCTGAACAGCCATGTCTGTGGAATCCGAATAAAACAATGACCAGCTATCTTCATCCTCCACTTCCCTCTTATCGGAGGCTGTAGTTTCCTGTGAAGACATCTCCATTACGGTATTGTTAGACAGTTAAGACTTTCAAATGGACAGCCAAATCTATGGCATAGCAAGAGTAATTTAGAAAAGAAAGCAATCTTGAAATAGAGTATATCTCATGTAGTTTAGAGTACTTGATTTCCAACACCAGGGACCTCCCATGCTAGCATCATGTCGAACATCAACCGACGGAATTCCTTATCGCTCAGATAATCAGGACGGATGGTTACAACTTGAAGAGCTTGGAAGGAGCAAAATTCCAGAAAGTTCCTTGCATACACTAAGGGTTGTTTAACATCATCAACAAGATCTGAATCAAATTGATGTTGCAACTCTTCAATCTCTACCTGCAAAATCCTGCAGTTGAGGCACGATAGACAATAAGTAATAAGATATTTCATAAACCAATATCCTAGCTTACAGGAAATATAAGAACTCTAATGGCATCACGACAAGATTTTCATCAGGTCACCTCTTGTTTGATTTCTATTGAAAAAAGGTACAGAAGAAAAAATATATCATCGAAGTCTTCTCAGAAAAGGCTTAGGATGCAATTAGAATGTTGTTTAGTTTGTCTATGGATTATTGAGAGTCCCGCATTGGTTGGAAAATGGACTGGTGGTCTGCTTAGATGTACCTAGGGAATCCTCCGCTTCTAAACAAGCTTTTGGGATTGCTGGTCTGCTAAGAAGGACCTGTGGAATCTTAGCCTTGTAAGCTAGCTTTTGGGGCTCAGGTAGGCTCAAGTGTCATATCTTTACAATCATGGACAGAATAGTGACAGAAATCTATAATCTTTTGAAAATCATAAGGAATACTTTATATTAGAAATTGATAGAGTTAATTTATTCTTGAAGAAGTTGGAGATTGTAGTAGCCAAGCTGATTGGGCAGATTCTTTTCCAATTAAAGCAGGTTTCCTGTAAAATCTTGTCACAAAGTTGCTGACAAATCTGAAGACAGGATCAAATCTTGTGTGCCTACATAAGATAATCTACAAAGAATGAGCATTCAGTTTATGCATAGGTGCTATACATAAATCTCCAATAGAATCTGTGAATCATCTTCAACATTGGCACCTAACCCTGACCTCTTTGGTGTATGTCTCAGAACTTGTTTGGGGGTGCAGTAATATAGGCAGGAATATTAAAACAAGCATTATGCAGCCGGTGGGTCAGGGAATAAAGAAGATGCAGAGTCCAGATCGGAGAAAAATTCCCCTTCATGTTGATTTTAACTTTTATGAAATTATTCTTTGCATTAAATGGACAGTGTTGATAGATAGCAACAGTTGATTTTTGATGGAATAGACTTATCATATATTTTGTATAGAGATGTTTTCAAAATCTCTGCAGTTGTTGCTTGATTCCTGTTAACATGTTAGATCATATTTTGAATATGATACACTCCTTGCAGTGATGAAAGGACTTCGTCTAGGCTCTTACGGTCTGTTTGGGAACCTACCCTCGTAATTAGATTTGGTATAATTGGGTGTAATTACACTGTCCTGTGTGGTTGGCCATGTAATTACTTGATCGGCAGGATATCGAGTGTAATTGACAGTGGGTAATTACAGTCTCCAATTCCCAATGAAGGGCTCTGAATTGCTAGTAATTACATGGTGTAATTACAAGCTGATTTTTAAAAAAAATATTTTTAGTTCTATTATTTTAAATTCTTTTTTATTTTTATCATTCTAAAAATATATTTTTTATTATTATTATTATTTATATTTCATTTCCTTCTCAGTTTCATTCTCAACCTTTACGACCTGTGATTCCATGAGATTTTTCGTATTATCTATTTTTTATTTATTTATTCTATATTTATTTATTTTCATTAGCAGGATTTTGTTAATATGCTAATTTTTAAATTGAAGGAAAACGAATTGTTAAATAAGGTTATAGATTTACGTTTTTATTTTCTTTTAAATCACATTCATGTATATCATGTTGAAATTTGACATAAGAGTAGTACATTAAGTTTCTTTTCAGATTTAGATATTAGGTTATATTTTCAATTCCATTTTTGTTTTAGTGGTATTAACTTGATATGTCATGCTGCAGGTCATTAACTTTCAGTTAGACTTGATCTTCTTGTCAAATATTTTCATAATTTATAACGTTATATTTATAGTATTAATCTTTTTGTAAACGAGAAAGCACATAAAAAAACTTTAAACTTGGAAAGACAACTTACTTTAGCACTGTACCTTCACGAGTATTTCTTTACCCCTCTAATCTCATATCAAGTGAACTTAAATGCAAATCGCTGACGAGGCAAATTAAAAAAATATAAGCACGTATTGGCAAAAAATTGAAGAGAAAAAATATAAGCGAGTCCCCTTTTTTTCTTTTCAGCCAATTATTTTACATTATTCATCTTCCTCACACCCCACCACCCAACCCTTAGCTACTAGCAATCCTACCCTTTCTTTTTCCCCACACCCCACCACCCCCAGCCGCCTTCAGCCACCATTGCACCACCTCATTCTTCTTATTCGAAACACACACACACACACCCTTTGTTCTTCTTCGAAACTTCCCACCCCATTTCTTGTTCTTCAAACTCCCCACCCCACCCTCTTTCTCCTTTGTCGTCGAAACCCCCCCCCCCCCCCCAACACACACACACACACCATCTTTTTATTTACTTCTAATCTTTCACTCATATCAATTTCGATTTCAAGAAGAGGGTCTTCTTTTTTTCAAGATCTGAATCAAAATTGATCACTAATTTTTAGAATTGAAAATAGAAGATTGTTAGTGTTGAAAATTGTTGCTTTAACATCACTATTTATGGCAGTGTTTATATTAATGGTGATAAACTTGAATTAATTTTTAATGCTAGATTAGTCCTCATTTTTCCTAATTTTTTTCCTTTTTAGAATTATTGATAAATAAAAAGAAACAAAGGAAGAACTAAAAAAAAAAAAAATTCAAGGTGGCATCAATGTAGCATTGACGTGGCGATGATTTGTCTATGACATGGCGCGTGTGAGATGCACTTGCCACTGTGAGACTGGTGTTATAATCATAAGGTGATATTAAAATCACTTCAAATAAGATTACGGGGGTAAATAATTATATGTAAATTTAAAGTGCTAAAGTAAGTTGACCTGCCAAGTTCGGGGAGATTTTATGTGTTTTCTCTTTGTAAACATGTATTTATCATGTTCGTATAAACCTTGTACTTTTATTATAATATATACTATTTGAAAAATAAATCAATTATTTTTTATAATATTAGTTATACGAACATATTTTGTTGATTAATATATTCTTGAAAGATAATATAGATATCTTAAATCATTAATTCAATATCATTTATAAGGTCTCGTATTTGTCAAAAAAAAATTAATTTTAGATAATTAATTTTTATTTTTAAGATTCAATATAACCTTATGATTACACCTGTGCGACCAAATAGGACACTTGTAATTACCATTACCATCTGCCAAACTAATAGGTCAAAGTAATTATGGAGTTGTGTAATTACTAGGCTGGTAATTATTACCCTAGTAATACCACCAATTTCAATCACCTGGTGGCTTTCCAAACAGACCCTTAATGTAATTCTGAAAGCACTACCTTAGTGTTGGTATACTGGTATAGTAATAAAATTATATACCAATATAATAATTATCAACACACAATCCAGAAGAGTACAGACAGAGATTGATCGAATTATGTTGTGGCCTTGAATCGAAAGGTTAGTAGATACTAACCTTGCGAAACAAATGCTTTAGTGGAAAAGTTATTGTCCTAACTGATGGAAAAAAAAATGTTATTTCCTATCCATCTCTGGCTTTACTAAAACTTATAGTAAATGGTAGCCACAGATATAAGAGTACTGCAGAAAACATGCACCAAGTATGCTCTCTCCCAGCAGAAGGTAGATAACAAAGAGGATCTGGACACTTTTATATTAGAAGGACCAGCTATACCTTCTTAGTAATTGAACAAATCTGCTGAAGTTAGTAGACAGGAATTTTATGTCTTTTAGCCAACACCTTTTAAGAAAAGAAGGCACTACAACACCTTAAATTGTCAAACACCTTAAATTGTCAATTCTTCGAGTGCTCAAGTTTTCTACATTAATATCTAAGCTCCAAGGGAAGGACAATGACAGATTTCTCGTTTTGCTTGTAGGTAAGATACTGTTTGGTATCTCGCTCACACTGCTTGGTTGCTATACAAAATTACATCCAACTTTAGAGTTGAATGTAGATCTCTAAGATCTACACGCACCAAACTTCTTAGCAAAAAAAATTTGTATGACACAAGAAGATAAAATTGGTATATGTATATTTATGATAAGATAAAATGGTTAAGGTCTAGAAGATTACTAATTTAAATTCTAAGATTTATTAAAAAGAACTTCCTTTGAAAGAAGACAGCATATTACCAAACAAATTTGCAAGATAGAAGTAATAGATAAAATGTGGATACAAAACATTTATCTCACTATCCAGTACAGTTGACACTATTCAAGAGACATGAGGACCCTAGAAAGTGACATAGAGAACATGAAACCAAGAAAAATCGCCAACTCTAATCAATCATCAAGAAAGAAGATTAAGAGGCAGATGTTCTCTAGCATCCTATAGGTTAAGGATGATCTTAAATTTCAATAACAATGAGATCACGTTACAGACAAACATCATTAATGAATAATGTCCTTATATAATAGTATGTTTGATCATTTAAACCACAAAGCACAGCTAGCTGACCAAAAACCAGAGATTTTTCATACATCATTCAGATATTAGAAATGAGAAAAAAATACCACCTCATTTTAATCTACTTGAGATTGGTGACTGCTACATGAATTCTCAATCCATTTCTTGTTGTATCTATTTTTAATTTTGAGAATTGGTTAGATCATTTCTTGTTGTATCTATTTCATACCTATAATCAGTTACATGAGGTTCTTTAACACTAGCAATTCTACATAATTTCTATGGACACCCCAGGCATATTAAAGAAAAATCCTAACAAACATTGAACCTCATCTCATTAAGACTTAATCCATCTTGTGGGGGTTGCATGTGTAGATCCTTTACATACATTGTGTTTTACTTTTCTCTAAGTTCGCATGTACTGTGAACCCTTCGGGGTGGCCCAATGGTTAGGGTTTTGGGACTTCCCTGTTGGAGGTTTCAAGTTCGAAATCCCTTGCTAGCGAAAGCAAAGGGTTTGCCTTCTGGGTCGAGCTCGTCGCATCGAGCTTGCCTAGTGCGAGTTTACCTCTCCTATGTGGTTTACGAGCTATTGCATAGGAGCGGGGGTTTTACCGTGTGCGCACCCAAAGGGTAACGGATGCGGGTTTTCCTTGTCATCAAAAAAGAAAAGTTTGTATGTACTGTGAGAGATTTTAGGTTTTTTTGACACAACTTCCTTTCATATGATTTAGATATACCTGTCTTTTATCAACATCTTCAATTAACATAAGACATGATGAAATTATCTCAATTGTCTTCTATCACTTCACCCTCTACGTGTGCTACTTGCCTTCTAGTGGATGTGATATGTTCTGATATTAATTAACCTTGTATAACCACAGATCTATCATCCATCGTAGCATTTTTCTTCCGTAGGAACTCACCTTGTAGATATGTTGGGCCTTAAAATCTCAATAATCACTCTCTTATAACATGGTTAGCCTAGCAACCATTGTATATTCTTTCCATTCACTTGGTATGTACCGTTGTATCATACAATATTATTGTGTTTTCTTTCCATTCACTTGGTATGTACCGTTGTATCATACAACATTCCCATAGCACTCATCTAGTTCAATCATCATATTTTAATTCTCTGTGTTACATCTTCATCTATCATTCATTCTCTAAAAACATTGAGCTTAGATATCTAACATGCTTGGATATAGGCATTTTAATCCCGTGCCAGCTATCCTCAAGTAAATTCAAATGACATGTTTTCAAGTTTCATTGAAATGAACCCAAGACAAGGTTGAAATTAAATTTGTTTGGGTTTGCATGTCTAATCCAAAGTACGTCAATTCCAAATTTTCTTTGGCATATCGAATAAGGTGCAAATAATTAGGGTCAAATCCCTCCCTCAAATTGCAAGAGTCTATATAAGTAACCAGAGGACAATATGCAAGAAAATATTTCCAGCATATAAGATTCCTTCCAATCAACAAAATGTAAAATTTATTCTTCATAGGTTTGATTGAGGCACAAGATAGTACCTAAAGACTAACTGAACTTCTTATGAATTCTGGAGGAGACAAAAAGTTTTCATCACTCTCACTCTCAGTAATGACCTGGTTTAGAAAAGAGAAAAGGAGGGACATAAATAATGAAGTGATGTCATTTAGAGGGTATTCAGTTTTAGTTTTAACAGTAATACAAAATCCAAACACTGGTTAAATAAATGAAGTGGACGGCTAGGATTTTCCTGCAAAGGTATGTGGTGTGTCAAATCTGGCTACTTTCGTTCCTTTCCAATGGACTTCTCTCTATCTGGTTCTTCTCTTTTCCTCTACATTTTTTCTCATTGTTTTTTCATCTTTCCTACCAAATTATGTTCTTCAGATAACAACAACTATGCTGGTCATGGATATGCACAATTTCAGAGACTATGGCCCTTTCTAGTTTCATCGGCAAGACATTGTTTTGAACTGGTTTCAGCTGTGAATTGTGAGACTATATTGTGGTGCATTTCAATCCTCCAGTAATTTCCAATTTGATTGATAAATCCAGCCGAGTTGATAAATTTAGAACTCAATTTTTTTTTGAGGAGGTAACAACTTGTATTCTATTCCAAAACAAAAACCAGAACCTGCTATAACAAATTACAGGTCCCTACTTACAATTTTCGAGAGTCGCAGGAAGATCTTTAATCCTATAGCAATATTTAAAAGGAACCTAAAACATCTGGAGCTCAATTTGATAAGCCCAATACTTTCAGTATGTGCGCGACCAACCTGAACTTGACTAGTGGCGGAAATGACTGGAGCAGAATCAACGAGAACCAAACAGGCGGATGAGAACTATCGGCAGCTAGATAGGAAGATGCAAGCAGTCATGGGTGAAACACGAGCGAGATTCAAAGGGACACATAAGAACAATGAATATTGAACTCTAAGCTATCCAATAAAGCCAAACAAATGGAGAAGTTCCAAACTCAACTATACGAATGTTTGAACATCTAAGTATGATGATTGGCCACTCTGGTGGGAAGGCATCCATAAAGAATGAGTGAACCAGCAGGGGTGATGACAAACTTCTATGGCCTAGGATCTCACATCCTGGAGGAGTTAATACGATGGGTTTCAAAGGTAGCATTCACCTAATTTTCTGTTTCCAATGTTTGATGGTAGCGAACCTCGAATGTGACTGAGAAGGTGAAAGTTATATATCAATGTATGCCAAATCACTTCTTATGAGAAACTCAACCATTTCAGAAGATTTCCTTTTAACATGTTTTGCTCGTCGTCTCAAGGAAGAACTCAGATATAGAAACTTCATTTTATCACAAGCAGTGGCAAAGAATAGGAGAAGGTAATGATCGTTGTGGATGAGAAAAAACAAGTGGCTGCACAAGGGGATAATTACTTCAGTCAAGGACACTAGTAAAGGATTTAAGAATTTAAGAACATATGAAGATTACCATATTTTTAATTGTGCTCCAAGTAGTTATGAAGATTATGAGGCTGAACAAAAGGATGCACGTTATTTTTTTCTTTTTTTTTCAACTAACCTTAGTCTTATCACTCAAGGTTTTGAGGATTGAGGAAGCTATTACAACACCCTATACTACCAAACTGTGAAGGAGCTTGTGACTGAATAATTAGAGAAGATTCCCTTGAGAGTAACAGTAGCCGATGGAAATCAAATGTTAGGTCATCAAAGTCGTGCAAATGTCATAGTAGAATGCAAAAAGGATAGAGTCCCTTGAAGAATTTAGACTGCTGAAAATGAAGGTTGTCATGTGGTTCTTGGAGGGGTCAGAAGACACTGTGCAGTTATGATAACTATAAGATCATAGTCAAACATTTAGGGAAATTGGTGGAGCATAATGGAGATACAGGAATGGAAATGCTAAATCAGATCACAGCTAAACCAATGGTAAAGATACTGAGGAAAAGCCAGGTTTTGTTAGCTCACCTAATGCTAGCCACCAGAGAATTGGAACAGTACTAACTGAAGAAAACAGACTACTGCTTACTACAGCAAGCCCCTAGCTCCAAGACATGTAGGAGCCAATGTATGAGAAGGAACAACTGGAAATAATAGCAGCCATAGACAGATGGAAGCACTACATTGAGTACATTCAAGGCAGACATTTCATCATTAAGAGTGACCATTTCAGTTTTAAATACTTGAGCAGAAGGTAACTACAGTCATTCAGCAAAAAGACCAACTAAATTAATTGGTCAAAATTATGAAATCCAATATGGGAATGGTTCTGAAAATAGGGTGGCTGATGCACTATTCAGGACACCCAAGGACCAAGGAGAAACTTATGCAATCTATGGTGTTCTCCTACATGTATAGGAGGTGGAAAAGATTTATGAAGGGAATGATAAGGTTGGAAGTATTATAGCAGCAGTTTTAGTCAACTAAGGAGCCAATTCTCAGTATATCTGGTCACAAGGAGTTTTGAGATATAAGGGCAAGATATACATAGGGAAAACCCCAGCAGAAGGTAACAAATTATAGACCCTGCAAACATACGCCCTTGGAGGACAGTTTTGAAGAGATTACACGTCTATTTTATAAGCCAGCCATGAAAAAAGATGAACAAAAGAAGCAAATAGAAATTGTGGCAGACCTCTAAAACTTCATTCACAAGCTCGTAGAAGGTTTACCCAAGTCACAAGATGGAGATGTCATATTAGTGGTTATTAATAAATTTACAAGTATAGGCACTTCCTTTCCATTTACAGCTGTGCAAGTAGCTGAGTTATTGCTCGGGGAGATTAAAACTTACATGAATTTTCTACACTCTGGTATCAGACAAGGATAAGGTGTTCACTAGTCGAACATTTACTCGAGGAATCAGTGACTCAAGTCTCAACCGTGTCCAATCAACCTATTGAATAGATGTGTTCAAGGGTACTTGAGAGCCATGGTATTGTCTAAACCCAAGCACTCCTATTCAAGCAAGCATTATATGGATATGAACCTCCTCAACTTCCTCTCCTTAATCTCCAGTCATTCAACAAGTGCAGTGACAATAAGACACCAAAATAATAGTAATATTTAAAGATGGAATGAAAAGAAATTTACTTGCAAGAACGAGAGACAACAGAATTAGCGAGTGAAGATAGAAAAGGTAAAGGGTTGTAAGCCGGTGCATCATTGCCACCTTCACTGTCACCGTTTCGCTTTTTTCCGTTGAAAGAGAATATGGATTTCAACGCTAGCAAACTCTTTATCTCGTTGCCATTATTCTTCTCCACTCTATTCTCGTTCTCCATCTTCCTTCTTCCCGTTTACTTCTCACCTTCAGATCCACCGCCTTCCGGCGGATAATTATGCTTTTCAATTCAATTTACGCCAAATGTAAAATTGTTTTATCAATTCAATCCTTGAATTCTATCGAACTCGAGAAAATTAAGGGAGAGGTGTTAAGTCTTGTTTTGTTTTTGGTACCAACAGCTCAAATCTCTTTAAAATTAAGTAAATATGGAATCAAATTAACATTTTTAAAATTTTTTAATTTTTTATAAAATATAAAAAAGCATATTTTTATAATTCAATCCAAAATCTTTTCATTTTCTTCTTCCTCTCTCCTCTTTTAGGGATTGTTCTTATTTTTCTTTAGAAATTCGAAAAGTCGTCTCTCTCCTTCATTATCTTTTTTTCCGACTGACTATCTTTATCTCCATTATTTTTTTCCTTCTCTCCCGTCATTACTCTCTTATCATTCTGAACTGAAATCATGTTCGACGAAAAATGGATAAGTTATTTTTTGAAATATTTTACAATTTTTGAAGTTTTTTTTTTGGATTAATGAACAATAAAACGTTTTATAGATGCAAAAATTGAATAAACGACTTAATGGTGTCTATTATTTATTATTTTTTAAAGAAAATCAACCAACTCAAAAAATCCTCACTTTGAAGAAATGTATATGTATTGCCAACATTCAGTGAAAAGTCGTTTTTTATTGTTTTTGTTGTTCTTTTTGTGGCCATTTTGTTGATATGATTTTTAAAAATATAGTCTTGTTCAATAGTCCGACATTATTTCATTTGTTGAAAGATGTATGGTATATTGCCACATTTTAGTAATATGTTGGTGCATATTCCAACAGTCATCATATTTTGTAACATCTCACTTTAGGCCAACAAAATGGTCATGTGTGACAATATAAGATTCATATGTGGCAACTTAGAATTCATCTGTGGCAACAAAAATTCATTTGTGGCAACAATAGGTATATTTGTGTCAACATATGACTCATCTGTTGCAACATATGTGGCAACAGAAATTTTATATGTTGTAACACTAGGTACATATGTGGCAACATAATGTTAATTTATGGCAACAGACTATCCATCTGTGGCAACATACTGTTATTATTATTTTATAATGAATTGTAAAATCTCAATCTTTTTTTGTTTACCTTGTAGATGAAATGATACAAGAAGCTTCATCCATGACAACAAGTCAATCTTTTATTGGTGTTGTTTCATGATCTAACATCAAATGCTTTTTTTGTCTATGCAAATAATGTGAGCAGCAACATGATTATTTTATTAGTTGTGTTAAAAAATTCACTAATATATTTAAGGAAATGTCTCATAATATTGATTTACAGAGATCCAGAAAATTTTACAGCCTTTGAAGTGTAAGAGGTTGAAAAAATATATTTCCCAAACACTTTCTATAATTAGTGAGAAGAAAGAAAAGGAGAAGAAGGCAAATGAGGAGAAAAAGAAGAAGGTAAAGAAAGAGAAGGAGAAGGAGGAGAAGACAAAGGAGGAGAAGGAGAAGGAGAAGGTGAAGAAGGCAAAAGAGGAGAAGGAGATGGAGAAGAAGAAGAATGCAAAGGAGAAGGAGAAGGAGAAAGTGAAGCAGAAAGAAAAAACGAAAGCGAAAAAGAAAGGGAAGAAAGTCGAAGTTGTGAGTTGTGATGTGAAGCGACAAAATCCATTTGAAGATTTTAACATTGACAGTGAGGGTCCAACTGAACTAATGTCATCCTTCTCGCAATAACTAAACGAGGGTCTTTACAAGCATCATGCAAAAAAGTAAGTAAAGTCGTTCAACTATTATTAGTATTTCTTCTTGTTGTTCACTAAATAGTATGCATGTGTACCAACAGAAAGGGGTCATGTGGCAACATATAACACAGAAAAGAGATATGTGGTAAGATATGTCATAGAAATGAAATATGTGGCAACATTATATTATATATATAACATATGTGGCCAACAGAAAGTATATATGTGGCAATATATGCCAGAGTTTGTATTGTCATAATTCAAAAAAAATTAAAACGACTTTAGTTTTCATTTTCATTCTCTCTCCTCTCTCTCCTCTCTCCTCTTTTCTATTGAATTCATTTCATATTTCAAATTTTATTTATTTATACTAATTTTAGTTTTCTAATCTATTGTTCCAGTATTCATTCCTTCACAAATCATTATTCTTGCGATGTTTTCTAAAACATTAGTGGTAATCTGTTGCGATCCTCTTCTACAACAAGTCGTTGTTGTCCTCATCATTTCTAGTTTATTGTTTATATATCTTCTCAAGTAATATTTAATTAGGGTTTGAAATGCATGTGCTTATATGCTTACTTATTTTTTTTGCTTTGAGTGGTTTTTTATCACTTTTTTGGTTGGTTCTGTAATTGTTATTTTTTGAAATACTTTTTGATTTCAAAAAACTTCATTGTAGTACGTTATATATTATTTATGGAGGATTTTGTGGTTTGTTTGTTTGTCGGTTGTATATTGTGTTGTGTATTTCAAAAAGCTTTATTTGTAGCTTATGTGTGACACTCAAATATTTTATTTTTGTGGTTACAGATATAAATATAATGACTCCTATCAAAAGAAAATATGATATATCTGGCACAACAAAGATCCAGAAGAAGACTAGGTCTAAAATTTCTAGGAAGAGAAATGAAAATGCCACTCTTTTAGAAGATCTTGCATCTGAAGCAGTTTCTTCTTCTCAAGTAGAACTAGAAATTTCTCAAAAAGAATATGAAGAAAGAGAAATAGTGGAGGAAGAAGAGGAAAAACAAAAAGAAGTTGAGGGAGAACAAGGGAAAGATATAGAAGTAGTTAATAGAGAAGTAGTTGAGCCACAAGAAGAAAAAATAAATGAAGTCGAGGAATAACAAGGGAAAAATATAGAAGTAGTTAATAGAGAACTAGATGAGGCACAAGAAGAAAAAATAAATAAAGTTGAAGAAGAACAAGAACTTATGAAGTTTTCAATGCTACTGGTGATGATGAGACTAAAATCATCAATACAGACACTTTCCCTGTGCTTCTGCAGCCTAATGCTAATGGTGATAGCATTATTAGGTCAGTCCTGACAAAACCTTTCATCAAATTCAGGGATATCCTTAAGAGAAATCATTTGGAAAAACTTTCAGAAATAGTTATTTTAGTCATTTTCTTGATTTACCCATCGATACAACTCCACGTTTTCAAATGACCATTGTGTATGAACTTCTAAAAAGAAGGTTCATTTTTTAAAATCACAAAAAGAGGATGAGATTGTAATAAATGCCAGTTTTCTTTAGCAAACGAGAGTTTGTCATAGTTACAGGGTAAAAATGTTATCCTCCTCTTGAGCCGTTCCTGAATACATTGTCAAAAAAGAACCACAAAGAAGAAATAAAGGAGTAAAAGAAGTAGTAGAAGCAGGACAACAATCACTGCCAACTGAGGAGTAGGACTTGATGTCCCTTGTTGGCAAAAAAAATCCTGACTTAGTAAAAATTTTTTGAACACGAGGATACACCAAGGAAGCATAAGGAATCATTGTGTTTACTTTGGTTTACACATAATATACTTTTGCCGAGGGATCTCAACAACAACATACAATTTAAATGGGTGAATTTCTGTCAGGATATTGAGGCTTTCAACAACTACCCATTAAGATCATGAGATATTTGAATTAACTCTCAAATATTTATTGAAACCTTTAGGAGAAAAGACCAGTAACTTATTTGGCTTTCCATGGGTTTTCATGGTAAAACTAAATGTTCTTAATATTTTTACATTATATTAAGCAATTGAACATTTGATTAGTGACATATTTTCCTTTTTTTTACAGGCTTGGGCATTTGAATCATTCCTTATTTGACCCATCAAGTAATTACAGAAGAACAAAAATCATCTCCAAGGATATTGAGATGGTTAAGATCAAGAACAAAAACTACCAAAGATGGGCATACTCCAGATCATTTTAACCCTCCCCTTGATGCAGTAAGTTATTATTAGTATATTACACTCTTATGTTGCTACATATGACTCTTATATTGCTACAGATGATTCATTTGTTGCGATATGTGACACAAATATTGCTACAGATGATTCGTCTGTTGCAACATGTGACACAAATATTGCTACAAACGATTTATTTGTGGCAACAAGTGACACAAATATTGCTACAGATGATTCATTTGTGGTAACATGTGATACATATATGGCAACATGTGACACATATGTGGCAACATACCACCCATCTGTAGCAACAAATGACATTTCTGTGGCAACATATGACCCAAATGTTCTTATTGATGACTTATTTTTATAATTTTAGGTTGTGCATCCATGGATGCCCCAACAGATAAGGAATTGCAAATGTCATATCTAATTACTCTAGGGTTGATTGAAACTATTTTTGATCTTGTTGTGGATAGTGTTAAAATGTAGTTGGCTGGAGTAACAACCATCAAAAGAGATAAGATATAGTTGTTAATGAAGTAGTTGTTTTTATGGTGTTAGTACTGGTGCTGGTGCTAGTATTGGTGTTGGTGCTGGTGTTGTTGTTCGTTTTGATGTTGGTGTTGGTGTTAGTGCTGGACAAGACCAAGGGGCTACCTCTTGTAGAAGATGTTGTGGCTTTCTCTGTGAGAAGTGAAAGAAACATGATGAAGATTCTATGATGTATCTTCAAACATTGAGTCAAGCTGTCAGTGAATTTAAAGCAAGAGGAGGGTCAAGGGCATTCTATCAAAGAATGTTCGGCATCCATATACTCCACAGGCCAAGAGGAGGAAAGAATTATTTGCCAAGGATATATGAAGAAGAAGATGTTTATAGAATTGTCAAGGGCCGTAATAGAGGAAGTGAAGGAGTATAAAAAGTTGAATATTTATAAGCGTGCGACTGTAGCAGAAAGAACCAAAGTGTTGATTCTGACAAGTACAAAGGATATTCAAATAGAATACGGCATGCATGTTTTTACAGGACAAGATTTCAGGAACATGACAAGCATAAAAGTTTGGTGGGAAGACAGGGTAATCCTTCAATTTATAATGACATGTTTCTTTTATCTTTTCAATGACTACTCTTCTTTACTCTTTAATGTTATTTTTTATTTAAGTATATCAACGAAATTCTTAACCTCATGCGACAGAGGCATGAGACATAATTAGATTACTATGATCCAGAGATAGAATCCTGGATCTCAACTTCTATACCAACTTCCAGAAAAGATATAATGAATTGAGCGATGAGGCAACAACTGTTGGTGGCAGAAGCATTAAAATTTAGTAGATGATTTTGTATGGAATGAAGATATGATTGACTATGTTAGGGGAATTAGTCCATATCCTGGAGGCATGGATTGGATTGATGCAAAAGGAATTTTGACAATCATGAACATGGAATATACCATTTTGTGACTCTCGAGAATCTCTTGCACGAGGCTCGCGTGAATGTGTATGACTACCAACTGATGCTTACGGAACATGCCAAGTTTTTGACAGATATATAACCTGTCTTTTAGTTACTACCTAAATTGTTGAAGCAGAGTGGAATAATGGAACATTTGCCAGAAAAGTTTCTCAATGAACCATGGGAATTTATAGGTCGAATGGATCCCATGGTAAAAAATGAATCTGGAGCGACGTGCGGGGGTCATATTACCTTGAATTCATTGAGCATTTGGTTAGCGGGACATATATTCAACCTCCCAAAACCCTGTTGTGTGACAATTTAGTTGAACAAATGCAATATGTTTGGGCTTATGGGATAATATCTCGAAGCTTAAAGCCTTAAAGGCAATGTGTTTGTAATTAAAGACAATGTTTTATTTTATCAATTATGTTGTTTTATTTTATTTTATATTTAGATCAAATATATACATAGTATGTGATGTGGATATGTCTTATATGTAGCAACACTTGAGGCATCTGTAGCAACATATGTCTCATATGTAGCAACATACACTTTAAATGTAGCAATATTGCTACATAATGGTCATCTATAGCAACATTTGAGGCATCTGTAGCAACACATCCCTCAAATGGTCAAACATTTACCTCAAATGGTCATCTGTAGCAACATTTGAGTCATCTAAAGCAACATTTGACCCATATGTAGCAACATATACCTCAAATGGTCAAACATTCACCTCAATGGTCATCTGTAGCAACATTTGAGGCATATGTAGCAACATTTGACACATCTATAGCGACATTTGATGCATCTGTAGCAATAGATCCCTGAAATGGTCAAACATTCTCCTCAAATAATCCTCTGTAGCAACATTTTACGGTCATCTGTAGCAACATTTGAGGCATTTGTTGCTATATATCCCTCAAATGGTCAAATATTCGCCTCAAATGGTCATCTGTAGCAACACTTTATGGTCATCTATAGCAATATTTGAGGTACCTGTTGCTACATATCCCTCAAATAGTCAAACATTCGCCTCAAATGGTCATCTGTGGAAACATTTTATGGTCATCTGTAGTAACCTTTGAGGCATCTGTTGCTACATATCCCTCAAATGGTCAAACATTCGCCTCAAATGGTCATCTGTAGCAACATTTGAGGCATCTGTTGCTACAGATGATTCGTCTGTGGCAACATTTGACATAAATGTTGCTACAGATGCCCATATGTGTCAACCTATCACACATATGTAGCAACATATGAAACATATGTGGCAACATATCACCCACCTGTAGCAATAAATGACATATCTATGGTCAATTGCTATTTTATAGACCCATATGTAGCAACATTTGAGGCATCTTTAGCAACATATCAGGCATATGTAGCAACATAAGTCTCAAAATAGTCGAACATTGGCCTCAAAGTGTCAAACAAACATACATTTGACCAGGAATGCAAAACTACATTTATTTATTTCCACAACTAAGATAATTTTAATGTTTTTACAGAACTACATAAGAATTTTCTATCCTCTACAATATTCTTCTTGGTAATGCTTAATAATACAAGAAAAAAAAACACCTAGATTAACTTCCACATGATACAACATTTGGTCTTCTTCTTCTCCTTCATCCCCTATTCCGTACTTCTTTTAATTTGACTTTCATCAATATTTTACAACTCTTTAATTTTGTTCGCCAATATGAAACTTGGCGTATATCAACATCTTCATGATCCCTCCATCTAAAGAAGTTGCATGCATTCTCCTGAAATACACACCACAAAGAAAGAAATTTAAATTTTAACAAAAAAGAAAATAAAGAGATCTGAGATCTGAAGTCTCCAAGACTGTAGAAAATGAACATACACGATAGTGTGGACAAGACCAAAATCTTCGACCTGAATTGTCCTTTGACCATGAAGTTTGTATTGAAAGTAATTCTCCGTGTTTGCAATAGATTTTCACACGCAACATGGTATCATTTTCATCATTACAAATTTGATTTATCATCGCATTTGATATCATATCAAAAGTAATAAGACAAACAAAACTCATTAATTAGATTTATATTTCAAAAAACCATATTCTTCCCGAGACTCAAAGGCCAATCAAATCAGTTGCGTTTTAAAAAAAGAATAGAAAAGATTGATGAAAATGAAAAAATATCATTACTTCGAGATCTATGCGAAGCGAGAGGTCATATAAGAGAGAGAGAGAGAGAGAGAGAGGCAGAGAAAAAAAACGCCAAAACTGAAGCAGCAAGGATGAAAAAATTGAAAACCCTATTATTGAAATGAAAATGAAAACTCTAAGTTATATATATATATATATATATATATATATATATATATATATATATATATATATATATATACTTATACTTATATGTTTCCATATATGTCAGGTCTGTTACAATTTTGCCAACAGAACTTGCATATGTTGGCACATATGAAACATCTAAAAGGGACTAATCGAAGAATTAATCGATTTAGTAATTGAAAATGAAAATTTAGACCAAATTTTAGTGATTTAGACCATAATTAGGCAATAAGATAAGGTATAACATTTGGAACAACAATTTACTAGGGTGTCATATAACTATCATATGGGTTTACTTGATCATTGTATGACGAACTAGTGGGATGATAGTCTTTCTAAATATAATTGATAGAATCGAATGAAAGTTGTTGCATTGAACCATAAATTGATACTTAGAAATGTTGTAGGACTATATGTTAGTGTTACATATCGAATTGAGTTACCATTTAATTGAATTTTCCCCCAAAAGACACATTTTATGTTATAAAATGTTACCACATATGCCAGGTCTGTTGCAATTTTGCCAACAAAACCTGCATATGTCGGCACATCTGAAAAATCAAGGAGGGACTAATCGAAGAAACATCAAGTTGGACCAAATTTTATTAATTTAGGACGTATCCCATAAAATTAACTACATCATCTAATTCATAATCACAACGACATAAGTCACAACGATATCGGCCGTAAGAGAATCGTTGAGTATGCAACAAATTTGTCTTTCTCCAATCTTTTGAGGTTCGTGTGGGAAATTCCATGTAAACTATGTTGGAAACAGTCTCGACATCTTCGGAGCGATGGTATACTCATGTTGCCAATGAAACTTGTGCGTTCTCTCATTGATTCACCGCATTTGAAGATTAAAAATTTGACATGGACATATCCTGCACAAAGGTGGCCACCGTCTGCTGCTCGATTAAGCATTCTCAATCCATTTGAATCGCTATGCTTGAAAAAATCATACTAAAGAAGAAATAACATATTTAAAATGCAAAATACCTTGATAAGAACATGAATACATACGAAAAACATTAAAATTACCACGCCTTTTCTGTATAAGACTTCTAAATTCCCTGATTCTCTAAATAATTACAAAAGACAAAAAGGCAACATTTCCACCATATGTCATATGTTGCCACATATTAAGTTAATCCCACACAGTCGTATGAGGAATAAATGTAACTAGATAATCTAGTTCTAAATCGCAACTACACAATTCACAATAAATATCGTCTTCATCGTCGCTTCCCCTGGGCCAACCATTCCTGCGGGCAATTTGATGGGGTTGATTCACAACGCAACAAATGGGTCTTTCTCCCAATATATTAGGTTCTGGCACCCACATTTGATTTAAAATGTTTCGCAAATGGTGTCGACATCTTCTCACTATTACTGGCACATTTTTTTCATGTTGGCATTGCACATCAAGGCTCTCTCATGGATTTACCGTCTTCAAAGGTTGAATTTATGACAAACACATGCTCTGCACCACGGTGGACACATTCTGCTGCTTTTTTAACCATTGTCAATGCAGTTGGATCATTACAATTGAAAAAATCACACTATAAAAGAAAGAACACATTAAGAATACAAAATACATTTATGAGAACGTGAAAATAAATGAAATTAAAATTACCACGCCTTTTTTGTATAAAGCTTCTAAGTTCTCCGATGCTATGCAAATATTCATGAAAGAGATGGCTTATTGATATATCATCCATCTAGGTTCAGGGGGAAAGCTGACTAACGTTAACCTTTGATATACAAAATGTTCATTAGCGACTTCATTGAGGAACCTGTAATTTAATTTAACACTCATTAAATCTTGTAGGGAGTAGGAAACAACCCTTTCAACGATGAGAATTACTAGTTCAATCGGGAAGGATTCAATGAAGCTTTCCTACTTGAAACCATTTTTGAGACAACTTTTGACTTATCGCTCCCTTGTGCTATATTCTTATAAAATGCCAACAAATTTCAAAAGTTGCAAGAGATGACTTTCAACAAAGAGTAAAAAACTGAAGAGTTGTAATTATTAAACCTGTTTTCGAGATGACAGTAATTATTAGGGTCTCCCATAATTATTGATTAAATTGTTGACAACAAAACACTTACATGCAATCATTATTTAAAAGTATATTGAGACGGATTCATAATTAGTTTTGAAATGTGTAATTGACATATTTTTCCACATATGAAATATGTTGTAATATGTAACACATAGTTGACATATGTTGACACAGATACGTTATGTTGTATTTTCTATAACTTAATTGACTTATGTTGCGACATATGCAATATTCTGTTGTAGTATCCAACACATAATTGACATATTTTGACACATATTTGTTAAAAATTACATGTGTTGCCACATATGACAATTTAATTAATCCCTCGTATGAGGCAGAAAATTAACTAGATAATATAATTCTATATCATTGCTACACAAATCACAATGAACATCATCTTTCTGTACTGTCTTGGGTGTCGTCTCCAGGGATAATTAATTCTGCGACCGATTCGCTCATATTGATTAACAGTGCAGCAAATGGATCTTCCTCCCAATAAACGAGGTCCTGCCACATATATTCCACCTAAAATGTTTCGCAGATGATTTCGACATCTTCTCATTACATGTGGCTCAATTTTTTTCATATTGGCAATGAACATTAAGCCTTCACGCATTGTTTCACCCCCACTGAAGATTGAAATTATGGCAAGTACACACTCAGCTCCAGTGTGGCCACCGTCTCCTTGTTGAATAATCATTTCCAATGCAGTTGGATCGCTACAATTGAAAAAATCATACTACAGAACAAATAACACATTCAAAATGCAAAGTTAAAAAAAGTGAATTTAATCGAAAAATATTAAAAATTCCCAGGCCTTTTCTGTATAAGGCTTCTGAATTCCCTGATTCTCTGCACATTTCAAGGAAAGAAAGGGCTTGTTGAACAATCGACCATGTACGATAAGGAAACCTGACCTATGTTACCTTCTTATATACCGAACGTTCATTATCTACTTCATTGAGCAACCTGGAGCTGAGAAATGAAATAAAATGATTAGGAAATTAAATTAAAGAGCGAAAATTTGATTAATACATACATACCAAAATTTAGCCCTCATAAATCTTGTATGGAGTAGGAAGCAACCCTTTAAATGATATCAATTAGTAGATCCCTCGGAAGGGATCAATGAAGTTTTTTTAGTCATAGTGATTTTTGAAGATTTCTTATTCATATTGAAAATTCAGTGAATTTTGAAAAGTTGTAAGAGAAGAGAAAGAGACAAGTAAAATTTGAATTCAAATGCATGTACTTATTTTTTTTTTGCAAATTTGGTAAAAATTAAAGATTCGTGTCACTAAAGGTTTTTTTAAAAAAAATTGAAGTGTCGCGTCATTATAGTTCCTAATGATATCATCATATTACAAGAAAATATTTTTAAAAATATGTTGGTACAAATTCGTTTCTTGTGGTACTTAATAGACATAATTGACATATGTTGGCACAGATGCAATTTTATGTTGTAAGATCTAACCATTAAGTGGCGTATGCTGCCACACATGCAATATTCTGACATATAATTGGCATATGTTGCCACAGATGCAATATTATGTGTTAAGTGACAACACATAATTGTCATGTGTTGCAACAGATGAAATATTTTGTTGTAAGTAGCAACACATAATTAAATAAATCACACATTATATATAAATAACATCACATAAGTTGATTATAAATAAGATAAGAAGGTAGGGATCATCCTCAAATAAGAAAGAACATTCATTAAAATTCAACAACATTTCTTATGGGGCATTTCGATTTGGACATGTAGTTTTTTTGTGGACAAAGTCCCTACATACATAACTCTTCTTTTTTCTTGTTGGAAATGATTCACCAACTCCACGTCGTCTCTTTTATATCCTTCTTCTGGGTTTACTTGGATTAACATATGAAGGAGGTACTTCTCTCTGTTTGATATCCAAAGGGACAATCTAAGAATCTTCAGGTGGCACCGGGTGAATTTCCTGACAATATATGCCATTATGTAATTTTTAACCGAATAATATGGAGAGGAGTACAAGTAAATTTGGTTTTCAAAATCGGCACCATGTTGGGATCGAAGCGCTGCCATGACATATGGACAAGGTATTTGTCCAAGTAAAAAATTCTACAAGTACAAGTTTTTCCTTGTAAATCCAGAGTAGTAACATCTCCATGACTAGTGACCCTGAACTTGTAGTTAGAGATTTGATGGGCCAACAACATGTTGCCCACGTTGACAAACTCTGATAAGTCTTTTTCAATTGAAGAAACAAATCGATTTGCAGAGTGCACCAATTCCATACGCCTCTGGTGAAATAACAATGCAAATCTCTTGTTTGTTTCATCAAATAGTGCGACAATGAGAAATTCTCTTTCAACATCAAAGATTACATTCACCGACTCTGCGTTGTTTGACCTCATTATGTTATATCTACACACAAAAAGATAAAAATCAAACAAAGCACATAAAGTAAGAGTAAACTCAAATGACATGGAACCTATTTCCCAAGACAAATGCCCTACTCCAAGTGTGGAATCTAATACGTTCAAGAGCTTCAACTACTTTTTGTACCAAATCTCTTATTTGATTGAAATGATCATTGAACTCACATATATCGTATGCCTTTGCTGCTTTATAGAAATGAGACACTACCTTCGAATTGTGAAAGTTAGTTCAAATAGTTTCCCCATGGTGTCTCATGAAACAATCATAATGAGATGCAGGGTAGATTATCGTAACCATCTTTCGAATACTTGGATGCCTATTAGATATAATGCACAACTCATCAGTATCATCTACAAATCTTTTCATATTTTGAAAAGAATATTCATATGAGGCATCACATTCCTTGTCCACGACACAGAAAGCCACTGAAAATATATGATTCTCGGCATCTTTTGCCACTGTCGATAGCAGAACTCCTCCATACTTTCTCCTCAGGAATGTGTCATCAACGACTATTACTTTTCTCATTTCTTGAAAACTATCCAAGCAACATATGATACACATAAGTACTGGAACCCCCCATTTTCTTCGATCGACAATGTCGTCTTGCTTCATGGATTCGCAACTTCAAGCATATAACGATACACATTAAGCACTGCATACCCGTGGTCATGTGTTCCCCTAACATTAGACTTAGCATGCTCCATGCCCTTGTAAATACTCCAATATCTTACCTTACAACCTAATTCTGTGCGGAGTTGATTCGACATGTCTCTTGTGGATGGTCCTTCACCATTGGGAAACCTATTTTCAAAGTACTTACCTATAATTTTTGCCGTGGCGTGGGGATTTTGTATTGTAAGATGCTCTAAACCACACGTATGGTACTTTTCATAGATTCTAATGGCAAACGTGTCGCTACTTGTAAATTTAACAACCCTCAGTCACCAATTGTAATCCGGATATGAACATTTAAAGGAAAACACATTACGAAAATCGATAACCTTTTCAGTCTAAAATATTTTTTCAAGCAAGCAATTTTCAATGAATTTGCAAGTTCTTGCTTGTTTTTGAATGTCATTCCCTTATAAAAACATGTTTCATCATCTTCAACATTATTCACACGTGAAGATTGAGAAACACATGGATTGTTGCTGCCAACTATAGGTGTAGGAGGAAAGTTGCTCTCAAGGTCCGACCCTTCACCTACATCTTCACCTTCACCTTCACCTTCGCCTATTCAAACTTCATCATCGGGATTATTCATGTCCGCAGGATCAAATTCATCATTAAGCATATCTTGTTAGCCTTCGTCTATATTATGATCCTCCTCAATAGAATTTTCTTCCACGTAGACTCTTAATATGGGCGGTTTCTCTGTTCCTCCCAAATAAACAATCAAACTAGATTGATTAGTTAATCTAAAAGGTAAAACCTTCTCATTATGAAAAATGGAGATGTAACTCATGAAAAGATCTTGCGGTTTACAATTGTATTCACATTGTTGCACGACTAAATTTAAGAATTCATCATACAAAATGTTTCTTTCAACATACATCCCTACTGAACCGACTCCTTATTTTTTACTAATCTCCCAACGCCATATGAATAGATTTTTTCTTCTCGACACATTCACCAAGACAATCAATCTTACAAATAATGACATTGTACTTGAAGAAATTAATTAAAAAAGATTTAGTAATTATGAAGAATAAGTATATGATTCAACATATGCCTATTCCTTGGTGAGATGTAAGTCATATGTGTTTACATTTGACTGTTCTGTTGTGACAAATAAATTACATATGAAATATTTTTATGTTATATCATATGTTGCCACATATAGATTTTCTGTTGCGAAATGTAAGTCATATATTGCTACATATGACTGTTCTGTTGTGACAATAAATGACATGTGACAACATGTTTATATTTATATCATATGTTGCAACATATGACTATTCTGTGGCGAGATGTATATGTTGCTACATATGACTGTTCTGTTGTGACAATAAATCACATGTGACAACATATTTATATTTATATCATATGTTGCAACATATAAATATTCTGTGGCGAGATGTAAGTCATATGTTTCTACATATGACTGTTCTGTTGTGACAATAAATTGTGACAACATGTTTATATTATATCATATCTGTGGCGAGATGTAAGTCATATGTTGCTACATTTGATTGTTCTGTTGTGAAAAATAAAGCACATTTGACAACATTTTTATGTTATATCATATGTTGCTACATATGACTATTCTGTTGTGACAATAAATCACATGTGGCAACATGTTTTTATTATATCATATGTTGCTATATATGGCTTTTCTATTACGAGATGTAAGTTATATGTTGCTATATGATTGTTCTGTTGCGATTGAAATAACAATTATGTTGCTACATATGACTATAATAAGTTATAATAGTCAACCGTTGCAACATATATAACAATATGTTGGAAATGCGAATGCAAATTATTAAAAGAATAGCAGGTACCCAGATCAGATGATAATGAATTCATTTCAAATAACTATTAATTTTACTTACTAGAAACAATGGTGTGTGACCCAATCGCTTATGAACTAATTCCAATTGAAACAAAACGAAATTTTGTCCACTAGTTACAAATTAGGTAAATCTGATTCAAGAAGAAGAAAGCACAAGCCCTAGTAGCTAAGACCCACGATGTACAAAAAGAAGAAGAAGAAGAAGAAAATGAAGAGAGCGGGAAGAAAGGCAAGCAAGCAAGAAAAGACGAGAGTTGCAGAAGAAGAAGAAGACGAAGAAGAAGAAGAAGAAGAGGACGAATACGACGGCTGAAGGAGGGAGGTAAAAACTTTTATTTCCCCTTCTGGCTCGTATTTCCCACCAAAATTGGTTAAATTAGGTTTGATTTAGTCAATTTACCCTTTTAGCCCTCATTTAGTTCCCAGAAAAGTTGGTTAAATTAGGTATTGTGAAATTACCCTTTTACCCTTCATTTAATTCAGTGGACCAAACTGTCAACTTATAAACTTGAGGGCAACTCCACAATCCTTAATCATTAATCACATAATTGTCATCTACACCCTATACTTATCATATCACCACCCAATTATTTTGAAACCTTATTGACACCATATTCTAAAAATCTCATCAAACTCCTTTCACTATGTGTGAGTTCACAAAAATTATATCATCTTAAATGACACGTAATTTATTATTACTTTTTAAAAGAAATCTATTTTGTTTTCACTTCATTCCTTCTTGTACCTTCAACCTAGGGGTGTCAAATGGTCGGATTAGATTGAAATTGGAGATATTAAAATGAGTCGAGATAGAAATTGGGTTGGGTCTTGACCCACCCAAATTGAATTTGGGCTCAACTGAGTTGGGTCCAAATGGGCTAAAAACGGGTTGGCTCTTGACCTGCCCAATTTAACTCAATTAATCTCAATAATTCAATATAATGATATTTAACTTTGAGTTTAACTACTATCCACCGACGGTGGACAAAAAATTACACGGGCATATTATTTTTGGAAATATTTAATTTTTTTAATTAATTATATTTTAATATTATTAATATTAAAATAAAAATAATAACAGAGTGTTATATGGTAACTTGAATTATAAATTAATTGTACAAATTTAATTAGGATTCTTATTTGTCTTACCAAAAATAAAAAATACATAATTTCTTGTGTTTTCTTATTGGAAAGCACTTCAATCCTTCAAAGAAAATCATTGCCAACATATTTTTTTTTTATAAGAACCGGTACTTGTTGCCATTGAAGCAATGCTAGCAAAATATTAATATGAAACTATTCCAGAAACATAAAGTGCAACAAAATCAACATATTCAAACTTATAAGAGTAAGCAAACAAAATCAAACACTATTAAATACGGCCCATGATTTAATCACAATTGCATGCTTGGTTACAAATTTTATTCTTTCGGTGAAAATTTTTTGTTGCTATACGTTGTTATTGCTGCTGCTATGTATCAGAGAGTGGAGTATCCTTGCTAACATATATGAAGGCATAAAAGAGTAACTAATTCACTATGAATAAAAACACAATCAACAAAAAAAACTAAAGCTAAAACTCTGAGTTATTGTATGTAAACTTAAAAGAAAAAAAAGTCTTGAACAAAAAATATCCCTGGATTTATATTCTGCCAAAGAAAGAAAACAGAACAAAATGAATTTTGAATAATTGTCTCTCTAGACATCCTTTATAGTTTTAAATTCCACAAACTCCAAGTCACCTTGTAGATTAGAAACCTCTTTGATATGGATACGAAGTTGCTCTCATCAAATCCTGAAACAGTAATTGTTTACAAATGCATATATGCTATAAATAAAATACATACAAGCGCAGTAAAATAAACCCACCATAAATGAGGTTGGATATGAATCAGCACGACCACTTTGCCCTTCAAAAGGTTCTGAATATGCTGAGAATTCCTTTAAAAATGATTAAATAAAAGAAAAATTTGTTAGCTAAAAAGAGAATGATACATAAGAATAAGTCTTAGTCAAAATTCACTTAATTTATCAAAATAAAACCTTACCATTGTAGGATCTGCATTAATGATTGTTTCCCTGCTATTGAATTCCTTTTCAACATTAATGTGTGAACTGAAAATTAAGCAAATAATTGAAATATGTGATTTATTCAATGAATTCACATTAAATTAAAGATCAAACTATAAAATTACCTTACTCCTTTGCCTTTTTTTCTGATTTTGGTTTCTCTTTTTGATTTCAGCGAAGAGCTTCTTTTAACCTTCTGTGAACTTTCTAAACCACTTTTCATTCTCAAAGAACGAGGACGTCCTTTAGTAGCCATGCATGGAGGGTCAAGCAAACTAAAATTTTCTCTTTGTTCACTTGAGTTCAAATCATTATTTGACTCGTTAACTTGATCATCACAAACATTATCATTATCCTCATATGGAAGTTCATCAAGTTCTTTACTTAGTTGCAACAATTTCTGATATGTAAATTTATAATGCTTTTCTGAACGAGTAGCTCGTTCAGAGAGCCCAAGAGAATGTGTCATAATGTTATTAAACCATTTAGTAGAAGACTTCAGATTATACGCAAGTGATCCTGCACTTGCAATGTCATTAGCTTTTTCTGTAGTTGCATACCTTGTCCATCGATCCAATAAATAACATGGTGGAAGCGAGTGAATCTCTTTCTTTATAAATATCATAAGCACATGTCTACACAAAATTCCCATGAACTCAAACTTATGACAAGAACAAGTAGCATTCTTTAATTCAAGATTCAACCTAACAATATATGTCGGTGTTTCTCTCTGAAACAAATGCACTTTATAAATATGTATCCCATCCTGAACCTCAATTTTTTCTGAAATAAATTTTTGAGATTGAATTAACTCTTCTTGAAATTTTTGAAATATTTTTCTGGTATATATTTTGGCTGCTTCATCCTCCATTGGATATAATGTTTTCAAGATAGCCTTTGAATGCTTTGTCTTATAATCCTTCTCCCTTACTTTGTCATACCTAGCGTCAACAGCTTTATCATATTGCGTCACAAATACACTCATTGGCGTACTAGAGTTAAGAAAATCTTTAAAGTATTTATTCATACTTTCACTTCTTTGAGTTGTTGACATTCCAGCACAAAAAGTAGTTCGCACATATGCTGGAATCCATTTCTCGCGAATGGTGTATATCTTACGCAACCAAATATGCTCTTCTAAATTGTACATTTTCATTATATCGATCTAAGCAATTTCAAATTCCTCAGGAGTTGTTGTACAATGTAAACACTTACTAAACTTATTTTTAAAATCATCAAATGCATGAAAAACATGACTTAGATATTCAGGAATCTTCTTCTCAATGTGCCACATACAAAAATGGTGTGCACTATTCGGGAACACCTTTGCAACTGCATTTGTTATTGCAGCATCTTGATCTGTGATTATTGTACGAGGGGAAATACCAAACATTGCCTCTTGCCAAGTATGAAGTAACCACTGAAAAGTTTCTTCCGTTTCATCCCAAAGAAGAGAACATCCAAATAAAATGGATTGGTGATGGTTATTAACTCCGGTAAATGGAACAAAAGACATCTTATATTTATTTGTCAAGTATGTAGGATCAAATAGGAAAACATCTCCAAAATTCTTGTAAGCTATCCTAGACCTAGCATCTACCCAAAAACAATTAGCTAAATGACCCTCCACATCCATTTGTATTGCATAAAAGAATCCCGGGCTACCAGATTGTCGCTTTTGAAAGTATTTCAACATCAATTGTGCATCTCCTTTCTCAAGACAATTTTGCCTTTTAGTGCTCAAATAATTCTGAATATCTCGTCCAGTTATATTGAGATTCTCTATGCCTCCCGCCTGAGTAGTTAACACTGATGCGATTTTACTTGGACGAATACCAGAATTATTTAAGAGATCAATAAGATTTTTTTGAGCCTCTGATTTTTTTCTTTTTGATCGCAAGAATTTCTGACTATTAGGAGAAGCAAGTTCATGATTATGATTCAAGACAAGCCTAGCTATAACCCACTTTTCTTCTTCTTTCTTTGACATATATATCATCACTTTGCACCCCTCTCTAGTCTCATCTCGTTGCTTATTACTCTCAAGACATTTTTTTGAACGAAATCCTTCTTTTGAACAAAAAAACTCTTGACCAATAATGGATTTATCTTTTCTTGATCTACTAATTCGATTTTTGCGCACACTAAAACCATTACGATGAGCATAATCAAGATAAAATTTAAATCCAGTATCAAGTGATTGAAATTCCATACCGATGTAAGGCTCTCTTAATTCTTGCTCACCTAGTTGAGGAACAAAAGATACAACTGCATTCATGTTGCTTTCTATATCCTCCAAGGAATCTTCAATTCCTTCTGCATTTTGCTCTTCTAAATTAGAGATTTCAAAAGTTTCCTGCAATACACAATTATTAGATATTAGACTGATAGGGTAAGTTAGCTTTAAAATTTTAAATATTTTTCATGGCTAATGTATTGAACTTCTTCAATTTGCTAAAAAGTTCTTAAACGTATTCTTTAAATATCTTCATCACTACAAAACATAAATTTCTTCATACATTAAAACAAGAATATTTCTTTGAAACGTTTATTCATGTTGCGAAAAAGACTTAATAAGTTATGTAAAAAAAGATATACGAGGAAAACGCTACCATGATAATTGTTTCAAATTGCTTCAATGGTGGATAGTTGGTTGCTTCAATGGTTTATGTAGAAAAAGAAGAACGTTTATACAACTAAGAAAACACAAGAAATTATGTATTTTTTATTTTTGGTAAGACAAATAAGAATCCTAATTAAATTTGTACAATTAATTTATAATTCAAGTTACCATATAACACTATGTTATTATTTTTATTTTAATATTAATAATATTAAAATATATTAATTAAAAAAATTAAATATTTCCAAAAATAGAATGTCCGTGTAATTTTTTTGTCCACCGTCGGTGGATAGCAGTTAAACTCTTTAACTTTTATAATAATTATTCGAATTTCCGCTCAATATTTTTTAAAAAAGTAACAAATGGACAGATAAATCCAAAAAGCCTAAATAGATAATAATTCATACCTTAAATATAGGAACATATCTTAGTAAAAAGTTTAAAACAGGTTAAATTTGGAGAATGAATTGGCTCAATTGAAGATTCTCTTATAATTGTTTAGGCTTAAATGGGTTGAGATTGAATCCAATTCAAGTTATTTTGAGACTAACTCTTAAAATTCTGGACGGGTTACCTATGTTTGGCTTCATTCTTTTGCACCTTTACTTCAAACTTTTCCATTTTTTATATTGTAGTTACCACCACAATCTTTCATTCTCACTAGTATCATCACTTTCCTAAATAACTAAATATTATCATTCAATTTTTTCATGTTTCTATTTTCACAATTTTTAATTGTATTTTTTTTTAGCAATGCTTACATTCCTGCTTAAACTACCATCGATATATTTTATCCATTAATGCTAACAAATCGCTAATTAAAATACCTCAATATATCTAATATTTGTACATGATAATGCTCAGTTTACTCCTATAACAATTCAATGAGTAGGTGATTGTTAGCTATATAATATTTGTTTAACGTTTTAGGTCAGGGTTGAATCTCATAGGAAGTGCTATATGTTAGCATTCAATAAAGAATATAAAGTGTGATCCACTATATCGTAGCAAATAATAACAAGGGTGGATAATTCCAAATATTAATTAGAGTGATTTACAAACCAATGATATTAGACGGGATTAATCTCAAACACACGTATAATAATAGTCTAAAAGTGTGCCGAAATGAGATTAGATTTCAATTTGAGGATCTATATGGTTGCCCATTAACGTTGATGCTCATAGATAGACAAGATTAATCTCAAACACACGTATAATATTTCAATTGCAACATGCTCATCATAGGAGCTTCTTTCGAAGCCTTCCATGTAAAAACAACTTAACAATCATGACCTTAACTTGGGTTTTCTCTTTCAAGCAAACTCAACACTTAGAAGTTAAACCCTTATACAGTTCCTTTTTCAAGCAAACAAGAATTTCAAACTCAATATGTAATCATTGAACTAATCATTCACCGCATATCATCATTTTCAAGCAAAATATGAAGATCTAAAATAGAACTAAGTTTACAACACCAGTTTATAAATTAAGACACAACAATTAGTTCAAACCAATAAAAAAACACCAAGAGGGCAACATGAACTTTTCCACCAAATTAATCCATACCAACTTCCATTTACACGCCCCTTGAATTGAAATTTTAGTCAATTATCATAAAAGTAAATGAAAGTATATCGAAAACAATATCGGTCATCTTGGTTTGTAGATTACAACTTCAATTTCAAATACATAGCTAAAATACTCCAAAATTACTTCACAAAATTATTCAAAATTCAAAAACTAAGAATAGTTTCTATCTTGAAAAATATCCAAATGCAGAAGACGAACTTTCTCTCTCTTTCTAACTATTATACTTACCCCAAAACTTGGCAAAAATCTCAGCACGTGGTTAGATTGGCGAGATTAGTTAGACTTGCATACTCGATCAGTGGGTCACCGACATGGTCTTTTCGTCGCTCTTTACTTCATCATTTTTTCTCAAGTGCTTTGTCTACTTTGGCAAGCTTGCTGAACTCATCGTTTACATTTGGAAAGTCGTCTTTGTGTTCATCTTCAGGCATTGTTGATGAAAACGACGAAGCTCTCTTTTCCCATTTGGTCAATCGCCGATCATCACTTTAGCACACCTTTTTGCCCTTTAACTTATTCTGAATGTAACGTGAAGCTAAAATACATATTTTTAATCATTATTTGCCTCATATTTAGTGTTTTTGTTTGTCCTTTTTAAACAAAGATTTTATGGATTGTGATAAATAGTATATTTTATTTGTAGAAGTAAATTGGTGTAAAGATGAAGAAATTTGGAGCCAAAACGAATTAAATATGAATAAATTTTGACCTAAAACAAACTAAAGATGAAAGATTATAAAAGACAATTAAGTAAGTGTCTTAATTAATTAAATTGAATATAATAATATTAAGTATGTTTATCGTCAAAGTGCAAATTCAAGAAGTTGAAATGGAACGAGAATTTTACAAGCTGCCACGTGGCAGCATATGAAAGACCCAATTCTATGAGGCGTTTGGACAATGCAGAGCGTGTATAATTTAATTCTATTAGGTTTTGAGTTACTAATTTGTTCTGGACTCAAATATTTCATTTAGGAGTTTCTATATCTATAAATAATCCATAAGAATATTTTTTAGGGGAGGAGGACACAATGTAGAAAAAAACTTTTTGTCTAGGGTTTCATTTTTTCTTCTTTTTTCTTTTAGCTATTTTACATCTTTTGTTTGAATGATTCCCTTGTATTTTGTCTTAATCTATGTACACTTAAACTTCTTGTTCTAGTATAATGTTAGTTTATAAAATGATTGTTTAGTGATTTTTTATTTAGCACAAGTGTTTATCATATTAGTTATTCTGATATTCTTGTGATTACTATTTTGACGTTTGACCACTATTAGAATAAATGTAGTGTCTTTTTCTAAACTTGGGAGAGGAATAGAGGGATAGAATATGGAATTAAAGGAATATGATCTTTTCTTGCATATCTATTGAATTGATTTATGTCTAGGATAGGGATTTATGAGTCCAAGATTTGAATTCATTTGGGGGTTTGTTTATATTGATTTAGTATCCTCAAGTGCTTAATTTGTGCCATTAACTAATGTTTTTAAGACTGTTTTAAGGTAAAAAAAATAATGTATATAATTCATTTATGATGTTTTAGAGTCAAACGTCAAGGAACGTCCGTGACGTTTGGAGACTAGTGTGAAAAGTGCTAGTGTGCCTTAGCCTATGTCACGGGGTTTTTAGGAGTCAAAAATTGATCAAATTTGGTTAACAGGTGTCTAACACATATTAGAGTAGGTTTAGGGTCAAAACTTCCGGGTAAAACTCCCCAAGGACCACCCTAGGGGTCCTTGAAGAGGACCCAACGATTTTGGCCAAGAAACTGTCACAAGACAGTGTGCACCAACGGTTGCAGGTGACAGAGCGTGGGCTAATCTACAAGGCGTCAATGCCTCTTTCAACCAACATTTAGACACTTTCCCAAAAGTTTCCAAATGACAACTCTCTAAACTTATCGACTGACATGCATGACGGTTGGGGGAAGGGGACATAGGTAGACCTACGACCCGTTGGTCGGGGTCTTGTAGATTAGGCTTGTGACTTTACTGTAAAAATTTAGTTGGGTCATTTAGTTGAGTTAATTGGTTAGGGGTTTAATGATTTATTAGCGGGTGGTTAATTAGGTTAGATAATTAACTATATAACTTACAAACACAACTTAACACCCCCAAATTCCCAAACCCAAATTACTCCTCCTTCTCCCTACTTTCTCTCTCCCAAAGAAATTCCATAGAAGACCAAATTCTAAGGGTTCTAAGGCAACAAGAAGCGTCATTTTTATCATCAATATTCAAATATTAACAAGGTTTGAAAACTCTTCACCTTTGGGATTCTTTTCTCCATAGGGTTCTTCCAAAATTGGTTTTCAAAAAGATGATTTCATATGGGTTTCTTCCTAATACGAATTTAATCTTCTAAAGTGTATTGTCTATGGTTTATTTTGCTTATTATGATTATATTATGATGCATTATTGTATAATTATGCTAGTTCTTGATGGTTTAACCTAGTATTGTGGTAGAGGTGATGAATCAACCCCAATTCCCTAACCCTTGGTTATGAATTAGTATATAATTGAATTGTATTGATGTAGTTGACCTAGCTATTGTGTTAATTACTATTGACTGATGTTATTATACCTATTATGGTAAGACCATGATGATGGCTTTTGAAGGAGATTGGGTAAGTCTTGATATCCTAAACCTTTACTTCAATTATGATGTCTTGTACTTGGTGATGAAGTTCAATTGAAGTATGTCTTGTAATTGGATTAATTAGGTGTGGTATGATGATGCAATTGAAATTTCATGATTATTTTTTTGAGATTATGCTTAAGATGTAATGATATAAGGTTGGTTATGAAGTACCTATTTGCCTTACTATGATATAATGGTGTTAATGTGCTAATCTCATATATGAGGGTCGTAATGAAAGGTGTTCTCATGCAATTTCTATTGAACTAATGACTATGACTATACAAGGATTTATTGTCCTATGACCTAAACTAAGTTATGATTGTTAAAGAAAGACATTTCAAAAGGGACTCTAGCTTAGCACCGAGTGAACTAGTAGTAAGGAGTGTCCCTTCCCAAGTAGGAAAGGTAGGTTCACTATTGTACTCATGAGATTGGAGTCTATAATTCCAAAGGCATAAAGAGGGTCCCAAGAACATCTCCTAGTTCTTGAACTATGTTTATCCCATAGGAATACTAGCTAGTGGATCCACCTAGATGTTATGTTCATGCTTTGGTACTACCTTTGCAACTAGTCCACCTTCTTTCGTTGTAGGTTTTCACCGGATCATTAGATCATGTGGCCTATGTTGTTTAAGAAAAGTGTTCTCGAAAGTACAATGAAGTAATAAAGTGAACTCTAACTAGGATGACTTAAGGGGTTTGACTTAGTCTAGGTAGGGGTATGAGACTGTACCTATACATTGCTCTAGTTAGCATTGAGGGAAGTATTAGAAGGATGCTCTTATGTTCTTATGCTCTTATAGAGTGAATAATATGCATATGTTGAATTTACATGTTGATAATACTATAAGATGTTGGTTTCATGTATGAACATGCTATTGGTCTATATTGGTAACTAAGATGATGACTACTCTTGATGCTATGTTATATGATGTTAGGCATTGCTTATGATCCTTTGTTTTGTTTGCTTGATTGAGTAATGGGGATTTACTTGGCCCTTGCACTTGTAGACTTGATGGTGATTTATAAGTAAGGGTCTTGTATATGTTGTTATGTTATGAAATCTTATATATGCTTTGTTGTTGTAACATGATGTTGGAGTTGCTTTGTCTAACTAATATGTTATTGAACATGTTGACTTGGTTATACTTGATGATGTTGATCTTGTGTTGAATATGCTATTGTCTTAAATAATATATTCTTATTGTTTATATGTGTTATTCATTGTGCATAAGGCTTTTCAAAGTAAGTTGGCATGGTTTGAACAAATATCCCTTTTTGCATGACTTCTGTATTGCATGTGCATATGTTTCTATACTTAGTACGAGTGATGTACTAACCCCTATTTCTCCTTTTTCCCAAACATTTTAGGTTCTGGTCGTTGAAGGGTTCGTGACCAATTTTCAAGGAAGGCCTGGATCATTTCTCCAAGTGTGGGTATGTCCTCAAGATTCGAGGATGATGCCTTTTCTCATTCTACCTATGTGACTTGTTATAGTCTTATGACATTCATTTCACTCTTATTATTCAAGACATTGTTGTACGCCCTAAGTGACATTTATACATTTATGTAAGGTCTATGCCCTAATTTTTCTATTCCGACTTAGATTGTTTTATATGAGACATCTATATTAGACTCTATATTGTGTATATTGTATATGTGTAATAAAAGTAGAAGCCTATGTAGTTTCTTATGCGAGGAGTCTATATAAATTCCCTATGTATATACTATGTGTAAGCGAGAGTTGTAAGTAAACCTCATAATTTATATGTAGATGAAAATTTTAATTTTCCCCACTTTTTAACCTATGAAATGTAATGATAAATGTTAAGAGCATAGTCTTAGTCCTTTCTGAGGACGACGACACAGTTACGTCGAGGGGGTGCTTCCCGGATGTGACACGTACTAAATCCCTATGGGATTTGATCCCAACTCATTTAGTTGGATTTATACTGATTTACGATCTTTGACACCTAGAATTGGATGAGGTCTACTTGAAACTTAAATCAAAATGACACCGCTGCAGGGAGTGGTGTTGTTTGAAATTCTTTTGGTGAAGTTGAATTGTGTTCTTTTTAGTTATAGTTGAATTTACTTACTTTTATTTTTGGTTTTGTGTTGCTTGTGTTAAAACAGAAGAAGTGATAAGTTCTAATGGAAGTAATGGTATCCAAGTGGTCCACCAAGAAGGTGTCGAAAACCTTAATGATATCAATGAACCAACCCAAATAGGTGGTGTTGGGGTCATTCATTTACCTCCAGCTGAAGGAAACATTATTTTCACATCAAAAGAGCCATGATTTAGCTCCTATGATTTAATGGTTTATTTTGGGGCTAGGTCATGTGATCCTCATCAGCATAGGAAAAATTTTGTTCATGTCTATGGATCGTTCTCATTTAAGAACATATCGCAAAAATTGGTCTGTATAAGGTTGTTCCCATTTTTTTTATGGACGAGGCAAGCAAGTGGTTGGCTGAGTTGCCAAGAGATTCTATCACTTCTTGGAAGGAGCTGATCACATTGTTCCAAGTGATATTTTTCCCTTTATCTAAAATGTTGACACTTAGGGATAGTATCCAAAGCTTCACGCGACATGGATGAGTTTTAAGAATTTTGTGTTAGAATGCCCAACTCATGGACTGCCCAACAACCTGTTGCTCATGTACTTCTGTAGGTGTCTCAACTCGGTGAACAAAAGAGGTATTGATTAACTTGTTCCTGGTGGTATAATGCAACAACCATATGAAGTAGCTTCCCAGCCCTTTGATTGCATGACCAAGATGAACAGGGAATGGTACACTCATGAGGACCAAGTATCTCCTCTCAACTTTAGAATGACAAAAGAGCTGATCAAGAAGGATCAAGAGAGACCAAAAAATGGAAAAGATGATGACCCAATTGGATATCTTGGCTAAAAATGTCATGGGTATTGGTACGAAAAGTGTTAATGTTGTGGGTGTTGGTGGAGTGAACCCTGATGGAGACTAACTTGAAGCGATGTACAATGAGGAAGTGAAATTCCTAGCCTACTAAGGAAGAGGTTATTGTGCTAACTACCCACGACTGTGTGGAAATCAAGGTTGGAATAGAGATGCGGGTTGGAGAGACCGTGATATAGACTAGCGTGATCGTAATGCTACTTGGAAGGAAAGAGATAGGGAGAACAATAGGTATATTCCTTCCAGTGAGCGTAAAAAGCCCAAATATACTGAGCGTGGCCGTACGGTAGATATGCTCGCACACATTCTCAATAAGGTTGAAGGGTCCGATAAACTTTTGAAGGAAATGAAAGAGGATGTTTTGACTCTTAACCAAATGGTGACATCTCACTCATTCTTAATTAAGTAGTCTGAGACCCAAATGGGTTAGATTTATTCACATTTGATCCCAAGGTAACAAGGGGGGTTGCCCAGTAATACTACAACAAACCCCAAAAATAAAGCTTGAATGGGTACTGTGTTGTGCCACAACATTAATTAAGGTGCTTCTTAGGAGGCAACACAAGTTTTTAATGGTTTAAGTTTGATTTTTGAATAATGAGTATTGATTGGGCAGGTTGAAAAATGGAGTGTGTTTGAGAATGTGCATTTTGGTGAGCCAAGAGTCTAGTTGGCGACTCACTGAAGAGGTCGGCGAGCTCGACTCAGACCGTCGTTGGATTCACAAAAACATGAAGTGGAAGTTTGTAAAACTCGGTAGGCCTAATGGCTTAATCAACGACTCATTGAAAAGGTCGACGAGCTTGATTTTGTCCAGGGTTTAGACCCCTAAATTGACTGGAGGTCTTGTAAACTCGGCAAGGTAAGTCACTACTCGATGCATAATTTAATGTTTCAAGAACACATCTTCCAATTCTAAGTATCAACAATCGCTAGTCAGTATAATAACCCAACTAAATGAGTTGGAGTCATTCCTACATTGAGTGATATGTGTTTAAGATAGAAAAGTATGAATATGCTCAAATCAATCGTAGGAATAGATATTTACGAATAAAAACATAATTCAAGTTAAATGTTGACACAAATTTCAAATATGGGGTTTTTGATTGTAATTATTAAATACATCAACATCAAATAATAGAAATAAACAAGAAATGAGACAGGTTATTGGGATATGATTGGATTATAAGATAATATTAACAAATGAGTAATCACAACTGATACTAAATAACTGTAAATTAGTAACTAAGCTAGACATTATTGGGGATAAACTCTCTGTTGAACAATTTACCCCAAATCAAGTTGGTTTCTCTCGAACACCAACAAGTTACAATTGAGAACAACCTACACTTTATTCCATTCACTCTCTCGAATTGATCCCAATACCCATAGACCATGAATTAATAATCTTAATTTTAAAACTTCTATCTCGAGCAAGCTAAAAACATGAAGGTAGAATCGAATTTGCAACTAAAACCTTTTAGATCAAACCATAATTACTGAATGAAATCACTTTTAAACAACATTTACACTATCAATTAGCAATACTCATAAGCTAAATCAAACCATAATCACACCCCAAGAATTGGTGTTTTAGCTAGACATTATAAAAAGATAGAAATTATTGCCCAATTGATGGACCAAATTGTGTTTCCATCAATTGGGTAAGGTTAGTTTCATCTTTACAAAGGTCCAAACTGAAGAATCTTCAATACCCACTTTCAATTTCTCAAAAATAGAAAGTTTCCAATCTTCAAAGTTAAGGAAAAATTAGTCTCAATATTCAGAGTTCTCCTTTCAAAATTGATAATTCTAATTCTATAGTGATAACTTGATACTAAACTAAGAATTTAAAAATGTATTTATGTTGCAAAAAATGTGATGCGAAGTACCATTCGATGCAATCAGTCGTGATCGTCAATCTACTCAGCGATTCACCCATTTGGTCAATTTCATTGCCTTTTTCCTTTGGCCTTCAACATCTTCAAGTTTTGTAACTTTGGGCGATCTAGTACTGCATGGTGGAACCGTACGGTGACATCCAACCAATTGAGTCTAAGTATTTGAAGGATGAGGCTAAGAAAAAGAGGGAAGCCCAGTGGAGACATCCTCAACTATTGATATTCAAACACTACTTGTAGAGGAAGTATTGCCTACTCCAACCACCAGGTTTTTAGGTATCTCTAGCTCTATTTTTATATGAATCTGAGTTCTCCTACAATCCTAGGTCTACTTCTAGTACTGCATTCCGACCTCCACTCACCCAAGCCATGTTATTACGGATAGGGAACCTAGCCCATGTGTTGATGTGCGTGCCTCCAGAGTAGAGACTCCAGTTCCTGGTATTATTGAGGGAGATCTCAGCGATGCTTTTACACCTCTTAGATATGTTATTAATTCCCTTACGACAAGGATAGAGGTGTGTGAAAGAGGTCAGGGAGTCGTTCATGAGGTGATGACCTTAAAGACCAGAATGGTAATGTTGAGAAAAGATGTGGACAAACTGAAGTCCACTGATATGTTAATGATTTTAAGGACCGTGGATATTCAGATGATCTGGATATCCACTCACGATTTTTATTTATTTCTGTTGTTTTAGTTGCAATTGAGGACAACTAATTTTCTTTTGTGGGTGGGGTGAGGTATTTCTGTATCTACCTCTTCTAATTACATTTTTTTGTATTATTGGGTTTTGTGATCTATTTTTGTGTTTTGATCTTCTCTTGTGGATGTTTTAGCTTGTGGCTTCTTATTTTGAATGGAAATGGTTTTTGACCTATTTTGAAAATTTGTGCCACCTTTATTATATGATTATGGTTTTTCTTATGCAATTTGATTATCATTTATGATCAATACCGATGACTTGAATAGGTCTCTTAATTGAAAGAAATGAATATGAGGATAAGATGAGGGCAAATTAAGTTGCATAGACAATGCATGGACTTTTTGCATCTCGTTGTGTCTAGTCGGTTATCGAAAGAGTCACTTGTGATTAACATTGCACACAAGCTAGAAAGTGTGGAGTCTCGTTTGATATATGTGTTAATGTCTTGTGTGATAATCTTACCTTGAATGTTGTGTGTGATGAAACCTAGAATTTGCCCCGTTGGTCCCGTTGACTAAGTGAATGTAAGGTCTTGAAATGATCTTAGGCAATAATTTTGATGAGTGAAATAAATTAACATTATACCTCTTTTGTTGCCTACCTTGTGAGATGTGTGAAACTTACTTGAACCCCCTTGAGCCTTATCATTTTGTTGGAATTAACTTGAACAATTGTGATCCCTCTTTATCCATTCACCCATAACTTTCATGAAGTATGTTGTGTTTGAATAGCCAACTTAGGCCAAAAGCCTAAGTTAGGGGTGTGATGAAAAGATAAGGTGAATCAAGAAGTATGAAAGATTCTGCATAGAGAAATGATTTTGAAAAAGAAGGAAGCCCTCCATGTAAAAAAAAGATAATAAAAAGAAAAAGAATGAAAAAAATTGTGAAATAAAGTAGTTGAAGTTGCAAAAGAAATGGGGATTCGGTAGTCCATTTGAAAGTGAATAACGGGGTGAATTATGAGCATGATCAAAATGATGAAGAAAAGGAAGAAAGTGATGTTCGTACCACGTTTCGTGAGAGTAGCAACCACTGAGCCTAAATAATGTTGTCCATGAAGCTTTCAAAGCAGTCCAATCCACGACCCCAAACGACGCCCAATAAACTAATTGACGCCCCGTCAAATGGGGGCGTGGATTCACAGTTAGATGTGGGATATTATCCCTCAAATGAGGATCCTCTTTCACAAATCATGACATGCAGGACGACCCCGTCAACCCATTCACAATCCGTGGATGGGGTCGTCGTTTGCCACCTGCAAATTCTGCAGAGTTACAGCCAACTTAGGGGTGAATGGAAAAATTCACTCCGCATCATAATTAACTAGTAGACGGTTATTTTAGGTGTTCTTAAGTATTTTAATTTAGTTTATACACCTAAAACCTAAATTATACTTCACTTTTCAAAATCAAGAACTCCTCTCCTAAACAAAACTCTCTCAAGACTCCATTGGAGCTTGAACTCATAGTAAAGCTAGGATTGGAGATTTTCAGTGGTTTTTTCATCAAATTTCGTGGGTTTTCTTCTATTAAGGTATGGTAATTTATCCTTGATTCTTCTGTCGTTCAAGGATCCAATCCAGAGGCTTTTCAAAAGGTTTCAAAATTTTAAATTCATCTATTTCGAATTCTAAGCATGAGTTCTTGCATGAAAAGGTTTCAATGGATGAATTATGATGTTTTCAAAGTTAATTGATGAATTTATGATCAAAAACTCCATAAAACCATGATCATCCTAATTCTCTAGTTTTGACTTATGAAGTAGGTATGATGAATGTGATTGGATAATGTTAGAACTATGTTTATATTATGTTTTATCGTGATTATCTACTGCCAATTATGCCTAATTATGATGAATTGTTGGAAACTAAGTAAAGGTGATCAAGGCTTGGATGAAGGGTAAGTTGACCTCAATTGTTCTAGTCTTATTGAATTGATCTTGTGTGATATGGTCCACTTATGGTGGTGGTGTTTACCTGATGTATGTGGAAGTATATGTGCATTGTGATTTATAGCCTTGAAGGCATTGAATGTGAAGTAAAGTGATGTTATGATATATATGTATAGAGATATTTTATAAAGTAATGAATGTGTACCTTGAAGCTACTATGGCTAATTGAAGCATGATGTGAATGTGAAGTATGGTTGTGTGTGAATTATGATGAAAGTAGTGTGATCATGATTAGGAAAAAATGTTAGGAGTGATGTTGATTAAGTGAAAGGCTTTGTCACATGTACACACACAATGAAGTTAATGAAAATGTAATGAATGAGAGTCTACTGAAAGAGGTTTCTCAATAGGATTCTAATGAATGAAAAAAGGGGATTTTCGAGTGGACACTCTTCGTGAGTTGATATGTAGTGTGTAGTAGCAACCTCATTATTCTCAAGATCTTTCCAATGAATGAATGATAGGTTGATATTAGTACTCTTGGTTAGTTGAGATGTAGTACTTGGTAGAAATATCTTAACCTGTAGCTAATGAATGTCCAAAACTTTGTGGGAACTTAATCCTAGCACCAAGAGGATTGAAGAATAGAGATGTTGTATCCAAGGTACTTCATGAGATGAGTACTCTTAGTGAGTTGAGATGTAGTACTTAGAAGAAATTTCCTTATCCATTTAACTATGCCCTTGAATAGGTCTTGCTATTGGTGATCCATTTAAAGGCTAAAAAAATGACTCTACCTTAGGCAAGTGGGAATCCCTCATTCTGTAGGGGTTAATACCGGGATTCCATGCCAATCTCTCATGGTCTATGTCAGTTAAAGCTAGCCCTAACTAATGAATGTAATGAACTAGGTCTTCTTAAGGGTGTACTATCCAAACAAAGTCGTTTCAAGGAAAATCTTTCCAATGTCATGGATGTTCTTGGACATTTGACCTATAAAACTTCGCGAAACTTGAAACACTGCATATAAACACCATAATAACTCATTTAAGGACCTTATAATCTCATAAATCACACATAAACACATAAAATACATATGAGGCACATAGATGACTTAGTCATCGAACGTCACGGTCATCCCTTCACGTTTGACTTCCAATGCACCTAAAACTCTAGACACTGCTTCAATACCACATTATAGACCATTTCAAGAACTTAGACCATTATTACATGGGTTACTTGATGAATGTGGCTATATGTTTAAAGTTATGAGAGTATTACCTTTTATGCTAAATAATGATTTATATCATATCTTACACTTGATTTGTGAGGTTTTTACTAAAATAGCATGAAAATCATATTTCAACTAAAATATCATTTTTGAAGCATGTTTTTGCATATTTCCATACTTAGTACATTGTTTGCACTAACTCCATATTCTTCTGTATTTCTAAAAGTATAGGTGGAAGGAAGTGAATCTTACTCAGGGGTGAAGCTTGAGAAGTAGATTGTTCTCTCAAGTCTCTTGGTACGTCCTCATATGTTCGAGGACAAGGATGTTATGTTTAGTTTTATTTCTATAAAATAATTGTATTACACTTTGGGTTTCTTTTCTATGTAAAGGTCGTGACACTGTGATATTAAGACGTGTCTAAGATGGCTTGTGGTGATGAGACTTCATTTCTTACTTTGATGAAAAAGTTTCTTATTGACTATATTGTGAAAAGTTTTAATTCCGCACTACTTTTCATACTTATGTGATGAATGAAAGATAAGAGACTTGTACAAGACCTCCGAGAGGTCAAGTACGCCTCGTCACAAATTAGGGGTGCTCACGGGTCGTGACACAAAATAAGGCTAAAAACACACAAAAAAGAGTGAATATGTGAAGTTGATGCTCTCAAAGAGGCATTCAACGAATCTCCAAGTTTTCCTTTTCCATCCTAAATTGACATGGGTCTTAGATAAGACTGGTCAACGGAACGGGACGTACCGGTACCGTTCCGGTACCATTCCGGTTCGTTCCGGTTCGTCCCGTTTCGGTTGCCTACGGGATGAGACGGGATAGTCTGAACCGGTACACGGAACGGGACGGAACCGTGATTTCGTACCGGTGTACCGGTACCGGTTCATCCCGGTTCATTCCGGTTCCGTTCCGGTCCGGTCCGGTTCCGGTCCAATTTATTTAATATATATTAATTTTTTTATATTTTATATAATTTATATTTAATTTAATTTTTTTAAAATTACAAATTTTATTTATTTAATATTTACAAGATACAAGTTATAAATATAACTTATAAAATAAATATTAATGAATATAAGTAATAACTTATAAAGTATAAACTTCAAAAGATTTAAATTTTGAAAACTTTATTAGACTTTACTTGCAAACTTAACAACAACAAAAAAATTAATAAAATATCTTTAAAATAAACTTAAGTAAAAATTATAGTAAAAATTTAAAAACTATTAATTTATACTTAAAAAATAATAAAAGTAATTATATTTTCGTAATTCCAAAAAATATCGTCCCGTTAATTCCGTCCCGTTCCATCCTGGTCCGTTCCAGTTCATTCCGGTTCCATCCCGGTATATAGTGGAACGGGACGGAACCGATGAATCATCCCAGTAATTCCGGTCCGGTTCATCCCGGTACCGGTCAACTGGTTCCGGTCCGGTCCGGTACCGGTTCATTCCGGTCCGGTGAACCGGTTCCGGTCCGGTGACCAGTCTTTGTCTTAGAGGATGATCTTTATGTGAAGTTCTTAAATGCATGAATGTTTCCTATTGTAATGAATGTTGACTTGTTGAGTTGTGATGAAAATGGAAATATCCTTGTCTTTGGTAGTCTTAAGGATCATTTAAGTGTGTATTGAAGAGGTTGTATGGGCGGTCTCTTCGTGTCTTACCTAGGTGAGTCTTAGGAAAACTTTGAATGAATGTTCTAAGTGATTAATGGGTTTTCACATCCCGAGACCACACTAGAAGATATGGCACTCTCGGAGTGCAACCAGTGTACTTGACCTCTTGGAGGTCTTGTACAAACCCTTTCGTATCGTTCATCGCTTATAAACATATGAAAAGTAGTGCGGAATTAAAACTTTTCATAAACATTCTATAAGTCTTAATAAAACTCTTTCATATAAAACTCATAGGAAATACTAAGTCTCATTTCATCAAAACTTACGCACGAGAATACTTTGGGACACGACCCATACGATAGGAATACAAAAATACTTAATCTATTACAATACTTCAAAAGAAATAAAAGACATCTATGCCCTCGAGTAAAATGAGGACATACTTCCCTTCACTTGAACGATGTTACGATCCAAGTCTTGCCTCCCAAATGCTCCTCACCTACCAATAAAAGCGTGGAATTAGTACAACCACATGTACTAAATATGACATAATCCATAAAAATAATGAAATTGTAAATATGCATATTTTTTATTTAAATATTATATCATAATCATAAGAATAACATTTAACACCTTAGAAACATATAAGCTAACCTTTAAGCAACTTAGTACATTTTAAAGGTCACTTTACAGTGAACCAATTCACTGTTAAGATTACAGTGAATTTCTCAACTTCTCCTTAGACACCTTCTAGCATGCAATCCTATCACTAAAAGTTATCCTAAGACTCACTTAAGTAATACGAAGAGATACCACCCATACACTCTCTCTAGGCACACCTAAATGATCCTTAAGACCACTTATAATGAGATACACACCAAGAACATAAACATGAGATCCTCCTACCAAAGGTGAATCTAAGTCTCACTTGAGTGAGTTGTAAAGCGACCGCCTATACACTCCCTTACACACACGCTAAAGAGATCATATAGGTTACCTAAGATAGAATCATCCTTTATTAATACAAAAATCTAAAGATGATATGATATTCTCCTTCCAAAGGATATCAAAAGACTTAATTAAGTAAATAAAGAAGATAACGTCCATGATTGACCTCTTCAAGATTACCTAAATAATCCTTAAGACTACCTAAGACTTAGATCATGTCTACATAATCAACCAACTTCCCTAACTAGAGTCATTCTTAAGAATTATCTAGGTACGATACGAACTGACTATTCCCATACCCCTTCACAACTTAACTAGACAACCGTTAATTACTCTAGATAAGTACTTATTCATTTAACATGATTTCTTAACTTAAGTCATTACATTTCTTAGTTCATTTAGGAGACATTCATCACATAAGGACATTTAAAGTAATGGTCTTGGAAAAGACCTGGGGACTCTAACATCTTCAAAGCCTATTGTGCAATGTCTAGATAGAGTCCCATACCACCACCTAACTTCATAGAACTTCTCTAATGCTAGTAGGTATCCCACATGATGAGAATAGACAATAACCGACATAGACCATGATAGCTAGACATGGAATTTGGAGTTCTAACCTACTCCGATGAGGGTGTTCTACTTTCCAAGGGTAGAACTAGGACACATACCATGTAGGAACATGGTTAAGGAATATCAAGGGATTTTATGTACTCTAGTCTCAATATCAAGTAGAGCTACATTGTACTCTAGTCTCTGTCTCAAGTCGAGCTACTTCCCATAGCATAATCACTCGGTGCTAGCCTTTGTTCTCATAGAGTAATTGACATTAAAGGTCCATACAAATGGGCTACATATCTAGTTTATAACCCAATCACATTCACCCTACCAAAGAGATCCACTAGGGCTACCTTACAATGGTAACATACATAGCTCATCATGAACTTCCTAAGTATAATATGATGTTGTTCCGGCTAATCAACCCTAAGTCCATCATCCTTTACATGAAGGATACCATTACGACTCTCGATTTCAAAGTTTAAACTTACCACTATGTTTAAGGTTCCATGTACATGACCTTCTTAACATCATTTAAGGTCTCACATATCATTCATTTCAATATGAAAGGGTGCATTAAGTCTACCAAAACAAGACACTACATTATTTACTTTATCACATATATCATATCCTTCTTTGAAGCACTTAGGAATGACCCTTATCATCTTTATATCATCCTATACATTAATATAACATCACTAATATAACCATTATAGACTCATATAGTCAATTAGTAACAATCATGAATTAACTCTAAGACCACACACATGAACATAGTCATAGTCTAACATGATCTCCTCATATGCATTAGAAGGAACACATACTTTCACATTACTTCACATGTAGATATATATGTTCATACTTCACATAAATAAACTACAGTAACCATCATAATAATTCAAGTAGTTCCGACAAGGCCATGATCATCATAGTACATAAAGTAATGCCGACAAGGCCACATCATTTGCAAGTAAAGAACATAGCACCACCACCATAAGTGGACCATACCAATAACAACATAAATTAAATATAATTAACATAAAATAAATAGAATTAGGGCAGCGTACCACCAATCCATTCTCTCCACTTCAATTCAATGCTAAATCATCCAATTCAATACCATAAGGCCCTTACCCATAGCCATGAACATCAATCAATACATAAACTATAATACTCAATTAATCTAGGTCACTTCAATATATATTCTTCAATATTAGACAAACTAGATATCAATTCAATACAATTACTACATCAATCAATAGCCCATACAAAACTACACTAGAATTCATAAGCGTTAAGTCCAAATCACTTAACCCATAAAGTAGTCAAAAACTAGGGTTCATCAATTACGTGGTTTCATATGTTAATTGAGTTAAAATCATCTAATTAACAACAATTAAATCAATATACAATGCTTTAAAACCTATAATGCAATAACCCATGGATAGATCATAAAATTAAACAATTCATCTTTGAAAACTTTAGAAAATTCTTTGGAAGTTGGGCTCCTTGATAAATAGAGTTTCAAGGATAAAAAACCATACCTAGATAAATCTAATCCTCCAATTTTATGAAAAATCAGCACTCAAACCTCCAATCCAAGCCCTTCTTTGAGTTTTGGCTCCAATGGAGTTCTAGAGAATTTCTAAGGGAATTTGGATTTTGATTTTGATGAATGAATTCTTCTAAGTGTTAAAGGCTTATAAACATCTATAAATACCCTTAAATATCCTCCCTTTATATTATTTTTACGTGAGGTGAATTTACAACTTCACACATTTTGTTGCTCCCAACTGCAAACAAGTGTATGCAGTCGCGCAATTAATATAGTGACCCGAAAATAGTCAAATTTCTAACCCAAAGGACTTGTCAGTCAATTATTTACTAAGTTATACTCATTTTGATTATTTATTCAATGGAGGATGTCAAAGATGAATATACATTAACTAAACTAAAAATAACGATAATTTTTTTTTTAAAAAAACAAAGAACTAAGAAATGATAGATTTTTCACACAATTAATGAATGAATAGATATAGGATTAAAAATTAATTAACAATCATGTTTAGCATCAACATCATCAACTTATTTGAATATCTAGTTGTTGCTTCATGCGGTAGATGATATAGTCATGATCTCCCGACCACTTGCCGTCTACAACAATTGAAAATGTAACTACATCCCTGAGTGGGGATAAATTGAACTAACAATGGAGAATTACGTTGTCTTCCTGTATTTGAACCAAGCAAGGAACCTAGGTCTATCCCAAATTTAATTTTTCAAGCACACCTCATCAAGTTCTAGGTGTCGACGATTGCAAATAAGTATAAAACCCAACTAAATGTGTTGGGGTTGAATCCACGGGGAGAGGTATGTGTCTTAAATTCAATTAGGAACTGCAAAGTGGTCTAAATTAACCATAAGAATAGATAATTTAAAAAAAGACATTAATCAAATAAAAGGGGTAGCACAAATGTAAGATGGGGGTTTTGGTTTGTAATAATTAAATACAAGCAATCCCAAAAAAAAATCGAAATAACAATAGCGAGAAGGATTATCTAGATGCGACCGATTATAGTAAAATATAGATATATTGATAATTCAAACTACTAGAAAATAGCTAAATATCAATGAGTAGGCTAGACTATAAGGGAGATAACTTTCTCTTGAATGACTACCCCGAATCAGGTGATTTCTTTTAAACATCAACAAGCATGTCATTGAAGAGCAGCCTATACCTTAATTCATCCACTCTTTCGAGATAGATCGGTAGGATTGAATTTAGGATTCACCCTCTAAATCTAAATCCAGATCAACCAAATACCCACAAATCATTAATCAATAATCTTAGTTCTAAAACCTCTCTCTCGAGCAAGCCAAGAACACAAAGATAGAACTGCGTTCCAACTACAATTCATAAATTAAACCACAATCAATAATTAAACTTCCTTTGACATAGTATTTAAACTAGTAATTAACCATATCCATACACTAATTAAATCTAGAATCAGATTATCACATACCAAGAATTTGGATTTTAGTCAAACATCACAAAAAGGTAAAAACAATTACCGAATCGATTATCCATCAACAGGATAAGAGTGATTTAGTCTTTACAATGTTTCAATTTGTAGAATATTAGAAACCCACTTCAAAAATCTCCAAATTGAATTTCTGAAAATCTTCAAAACTATGAAAAACTACATAGTAAAGTGTTCTGAACTAATTCAGTCTAAGTAAGGCTTTTCTCTAATGCTCAACTCTATAAAATAAATGTTCAAAATCTAATTTGTAGTCTCAAAACATAAGCCACAAAAGTCTGTTTGTCAAAGTAACTCGGGCTCGCTGAACCACTCGGCGAGCCGCCAATCGATCTCTTCCATCACATTTTTTCCTTGGCATTAAGCATCATCAAGGTATGTAACTTTTGGCGATCCCTTTTTGCTTGACAAAACTACTCACAATTTACCGACTGCTCCATTTTGTCTACTACTTGATTTATCCCTTTGGGGATGGCACACTAGAACTTTAGGTGGTCAAGCTATTCACTCGGTGATCCACCAAGTTCTCTTGACGATCACCAGGCTAGCCTTTCTTCAATTCTTCAGTTTGTTTTGTTCCTTTTTGTCTTATAGTGTCCTTTCTTTGTTCCTCAATCTATATACTTGAAATTCAAGGATTTAGCATCAGTTTTTGGCACAAATTAAGCATTTGAGGAAACTCAATCTATATAAACAAAGCCCCAAATGAGTCCAAATCTTAGACTCATCAACATCCCCAACTTACATTTTCTTGTCTCCAAGTAAAACTTAAGATTAGAAGTTCAAAAAGGATGTCTCAAATGATGCTACATAAGACTCAACATGAATGCACCCAACAAGACTCAACTTACTTCTGCAAAGAACAATTGTACACTCAAAGGTTCAAATTGTGACTCACAATTATAAAAGATGCTCAAGTTCACAATACTTCCTTCAAATGCAAGTTCAAGCTCAACAAAGGTACTCAGATGCACTCACAACAAATATGATTCCCTATTCACACCAATATCTTCAACAATTTATAGTTCTGGAATCACATACGACTCGTACACTCACAAAGATGAACACACACATGACTTCACTAATAGGTTTGCCCTTATTTTTCAATCAACATTCGCTTCAACTCACTCAATATCACAAAGGTATTTTCAAGGATTGTAACGAGGATGAGCATAAAAGTATGGTTCTTTGACGTTCGACTTCTTAACTCTTTAAGACTGACCCCCTAAGATATTCTTCATTATTTTAACACATTTATTAACTCATTAAACACATGAGAATCTCTTGATTGTCCTATTTCATTTTGAAGGTTGTAACATTTTGTGTAATTTCATCCTTGCTTGTCCTTAAGCATTCATAGATACAGAACAATTATAAAATGTCACATATGGACATAAAAGACATTGAGGAAATTAATTTTTTAAAAATAAAAATGACTCAAATGAGTCAATCTTTAAATCGTCAACACCTCCAACTTAAATTTTTTCTTGTCCTCAAGTAAATCAAGAATTCAATTAGTTCAACATCGTTTCCCCCAAATAGTGCTTATTGTGAGTCATATTCAAGATTCGTCACAAGTCTAACTTTAAGTCTAAGCAAGCTTCAATTATGTACAAATATCCTCATACCATGATGATGTGAGATAAAAAATACATATTTTCACACGTTGACTAGTCAGTATCAATCTAATCTCAAGTTCACATATGTTCACTCATGATGCAAGGCTATGCTTCAATAAAAGTATTCAAGTTCCCTCACAACAAAGGACAATTTCATTCTCTCACAACGCACATCAATCAAGAATGTAGGAATAAATACAACTCTCACACCCACAAAGAGAAATGCATATATGTTTCAACTCATAGGTTTTCCCATATATTCCAATCAATACATAACCCAGCTTTAGTAAGATCTCAGAGGTCTTTTTAAAGCCTGTAGCGGGGTTGAGGATAAATGTATGGTAAATTTGAGTCATTGACTTCCAATTTTCAAAACATTGTTGTTTTCAAATTGACGTCTTCTTATTTCATTTTCTTATCTTCTTTCTCTTTTTTCATATATGGAGGGGTTCCATCTTTTTGTCATAGAACCAAGGGTGGATCTCACACTTATTTTTCTCTTGGATTCTTTCTTTCTTCTTTACCACACCCACAACTTAGGTTTTTGGCATGAATTTACTATTCAACAAATCAATGTTTCAAAAAAGATTTACGAGTAATGACATATTAAGATCAGGAGAATAAAAAATGTTGTCAACAAAAGGATTAGGCTCAATTGGTGTCAAAATGATTGCACACCTTCATATAGGTAGTCACAATGTAGGTATAAAGTTGGGTTCACTCTTAAAACTTGTCTAAGATTATTTCTTGCTTTTGCCATGATTAAATGGTTAGACCAACAATGCATATTCTAGGATTCCACACACATGTTTTTGAAGTAATCCCCACCACACATGACACTCCAAACATAATTGATGGACATAACTTTGCAATATAAAGTTTTCTTGCATGCAATGGTCACTAAAAGTCTCACAATTAGTCACCATAGATATTAGACGGTCATGAAAGAATTCATGCGATTTGAATTTCCTACACAGATCAACACAAACACACTCTAAGCGAAAACACTATTCAAGACATTGATATTGATCACTATAGATTATCAAATACTCAAAATGAGAGCAGAATTTCTAAACCAATCACAACTATTTCAATTGCTTCTTTAATCGGCAATCTAACTACATCATTGAGTGAGGATAGACTGAACCAACTGTTGAGCATTACAATTTGATCTTGTCTATTAACACATTTTTCTAGACTTTTTGGCCATTTTGGGTATTTGCATAATACTCGGTCATTTTTGAACAATTACGAACAAAACAATTTGTTATCTTAATCGCCACGATATTCTAAGGTCATTGATGCAAGTAAAAAAATTGAGCATTTTTGTATTACTCAGTCATTTTCTGGCAGTTACGAAAAGCAATAAAGTTTTATTTTTTTATTCGTCATGATATTCTAAGGTCATTGGTTCAAAAAAAAACTTTTTCAGTCATTTTTTGTATTTACTATGTGGTTTTCTTGATTTTTTAGCTATATATATTTACGTAATTTCAGCCATTTTCATGCAGTTACGAGAAGAAGTAAAGCTTTGTTCTCTTATTCATCACGATATTCTAAGGTCATTGGTGCAAGATGAATTTTTTTATTGTTTATGTGGTTTTCTTGATTTTTCCACCATTTCGGGGTATTCATGAATATTCGGTCATTTTCGAGCTGTTACGAAAAGAAGTAAAGTTTTGTTCCTTTATTCGCCACAATATTCGAAGGTCATAGTGTAGATCAAAAAACTTTTGAGACATTTTTGTATAATTTATGTGTTTTTCTTGAATTTTTCAAATATTTTGGGGCATTTACGAAATATTCGGTCATTTTCGGGCAACTATAAGAAGAAGTAATGTTTTATTATTTTATTTGTCACGATATTCTAAGGTCATTGTTGCAATTCAAAAAAATTTTGAGGCATTTTTTTTATTATATATCTGTGTTCTTGATATTTTGGTCATTTTGGGATATTTACGTAATATTCGGTCATTTTCAATCACTTACAAAAGAAGTAAAGTTTTGTTTTCATATTTGTCAAGATATTCTAAGGTCATAGGTGCAACTCAAAAAAAAACATTTAAGCCTTTTTTTGTATTGGTTGTGTTTTTCTTTATTTTTGGTCATTTTGGGGCATTTACATAATATTCGGTCATTTTTGGACAATTACAAAAAGAAGTACAATTTTGTTCTTTTATTTTCCACGATATTCTAAGGTCATTGGTACAAGTCAAAAACTTTTTGAGGTATTTTTTTGCTTTATTAAAAAAAATTATGTGTTTTTTGATTTGTTCTCTTATTCGTTTGGTCATTGGTGATAATCGAACTTTTTAAGGCATTTTCTGTATTGTTTAAGTGTTTTTCTTGATATCTCGACCATTTTGGAGCATTTACTTAATATTTGGTCATTTTCGGGTAGTTACAAAAATAACTAAAGATTTATTCTTTTATTTGTCACGATATTCTAAGGTCATTGGTGCAAGTCAAATTTTTTAAGGCGTTTCTTTTATTGTTTGTGTTTTCAATAATCTTTCAACCATTTTGGAGTATTTACATATTCAGTCATTTTTCGTACAGATACGAAAATAAGTTAATTTTGTGCTTTATTTGTCTCAATATTCTAAGGTCACTACTGCAAGTTGAATTTTTTAAGGGTTTTTATATTGTTTATGTGTTTTTCTAAATTCTTCGGCCATTTTAGGCATTTACATATATTCGTCCATTTTTGGAAAGTTATGAAAAGAAGTAAAGTTTAGTTCTCTCATTCGTCATAATATTATAAGGTCATTGGTGCAAGTCAAAAATTTCTGAGTCATTTCTTTTATAGTTTATGTGTTTTTCTTAATTTTTTTGACCATTTTGGGACATTTACGTAATAGTCAGCCATTTTCGGGCAGTTACGAAAAGAAGTAAAAGTTTTTTTTTATTTTATTCATTACGATATTCTAAGGTCATTGGTGCAAGTCAATATTATTTTAGGTGTTTTTGATATGCATTTTTCTTGATTTTTCAGCCATTTTAGGGCATTTACATAATATTCAACCATTTTCGGGCAGTTACGAAAAGAAGTAAAATTTTGTTGTTATATTCCTCAAGATATTCTAAGGTCATTGGTGTAAGTTAAAAAAAAATTAGTCGTTTTTTCTGTGTTTTTCTTGATTTTCGACCATGTATGGGCATTTATGTGATATTCAAGCATTTTGGAGTAGTTGCGAATACAAGTAAAGTTTTGTACATTTATTCGTAATAATATTCTAAGGTCATTGGTGCAAGTCATTTTTTTTGAAGCGTATTATTATATTGCTGACGTTTTTTAAATTTTCGACCATTTTGGGGCATTTACGTAATATTTGTCTATTTTAAGGAAGTTAAGTAAAGAAGTAAAGTATTATTCTCTTATTCGTTATTATATTCTATGGTCATTGGTACAAGGAAAAAGAATTGAGATGTTTTTTGTATTGTTTATGTATGTATCTTGATCTTTCGGCTATTTTGAGGTATTTACGTAATATTCAGTCATTTTTGGGCAGTTACAAAAAAGAAGTAAATTGGTGCTCTCTTATCCATTACGATATGCTAAGGCCATTGGAGCAAGTGGAAATTTTTCTGACACGTTTTTTGTATTATTTATGTGTTTTTCTTGATTTTTCGTCCATTTTGGGGAATTTACATATTACTCAACCATTTTCATGTAGTTACAAAAAGAAAGGAAGCTTTTTTTTTCTCTTATTCGTTACGATATTCTTAAGTCATTGGTGCAAGTCGAAATTTTTTGAGGCATTTTTTGTATTGTTTGTTTGTTTTTCTTGATATTTTTGCTATTTTTTGTTGGATGTGTATGGGGATTTTACGTATTACTACTTTTTTGACACGTGCGTTGCATGTGACTACCAATTCCAAAAATATATGTTATAGTGTATAGTGTTTCTTATTTAAGTGGAGATTTGAATAATAAGCTTGACAAAAAATAATATTGCAAAATTATTTGTGAATGTTCAACGTGGATCATTATATATATTTCTTATTCGCGCAAACCTGTGAAGATGGTCAATGAAAGATTTTATTAGTTTAATGCAAAAATGTATGTATTTATTTCAATTTGATGAGGTTAATCAGGTAATTAGTCTAATCTCACTAATATTACCTCATAAACGATATTTTTCTTGTATTTTTCTTGTCATATAACTAGATGTGCTTCGCATGTGTATTCCACGTCAAATTGTTTAGATATCATATTAACATGTGAAGAGAACAACTTCATTTTATATAGGGATAATTTCAGAGACCTCCCCCCACGTTTCACTCAATGACATTAACCTCCTTCGAGTTTGTGATATTACACATACCTCCCTTATTTTAAATATTTTGTAACAATATAATTCTTTTTAATCTTTTTTTCACGAATGTAATAAAATACAATCTGACAACTTCGCCCTTTTCTAATAATATTTTAAACTCTTTTAATTAATTGTCTTTATCAGAATATCATATTTGATAAAAAAAATTTTGAAAAGTCCTTGGATCAAAAAATTCTTCTCTGCAAACCGTAAACAAGTCCCAAGTTCTCTTCCTCTTTGGTCTTTTTGTTTGCACGAGTAATTGACCATCCTTATTTTCTCTTTTGTATACATTGAAACACATAAAGTGCCTCATTAAAAAGAGAAGTATTTTGCAGAAAGCTGTGTTTTTGTGTATTAAGTTAATCATGTTTAAATACATAAGGAGAAGTAGAGATTGCTACAATACAAAGGAAACTAAATAAAAAGAATCAGAAGATTAAATGAAATAAGGAATACAAACAAAATATGGAAGATCTAAAAGATTGCAAAATCGGAAAGAGTAAAGAGAACATATCCTGAGATTATCTTTCTTTATTATGCCCTCGCAAGATAGACGGTGGTTCAACAACACCTATCTTTGATCGATGAGAGAGGAAACTAGCAGTAGGTACAATCTTCGTAAGAGAGTCAGCTAGCGGCAAAGAGGATGAAACATGACAGATAGTAAGAGACTTATCTTGAACCAGCTCCCAAAAAAAGTGATAATCCATGTTAAGATTCTTCATACGTGTGTGTAAAGTTGGATTTTAGCAGAGGAAAGTGGCACCAGGGTTATCACAACAAATGGTTGGAGTGTTTAGAATAGAAAAGCAGAGCTCTTTGAGAAGATTGACAATCCAAAATGTTTCATCAGTAGCATTGGCAATGGCTTTGTAATCAACTTCAGTAGAGGAGCGAGCTACTATTCGTTGCTTCTTAGACGACCAACTGATAGGAGAGACGCCAAGTAATACAACTTATGAACCAGTAGAGCATCGATCATTAGGATTCCCACCCCAATCAGAATCTGAATAAGTGGTTATGCTTAAAGGTGCAACTGGTCGAATGAGTAAACAAAGGTGATTGGTACCTTTTTGATATCGCAATGACCTTTTTGCAGCTTGCAAATGTTGATAGGAGGGTTTGTGCATGAATTGATATGAGTGATTGACAACAAAGACAATGTCGGGCCTTGTGATAGATAGATATTCAAGAGAGCCAATGAGAAACTTGTAGATTTTACAATCAGTAGGTGGAGATCCATCATCTAGTTTCAAAATAGCTGAGGAAGTAAGAGGAGTACAGACTCCCTTGGCCTACATCATGTCGAAGTGATGCAGAAGATCAGTAATATACTTATTTTGTGAGAGATACAGACTGGTGGATGCGGCAAACTTCAACACAATGAAAATATGTTAAGAGAGATCAGCCCTTGAGAAAAAAATGACATTCCAATGCATCATTAACATGGTAAAGCTTGGAGTTTGAAGATCCTGTCAATATGATATCATCCACATATAAGAGAAGAAATACAAAAGAGTTTGTTCCACTGTGAATTAATAGAGAAGGATATGACTGTGAGCATATAAAACCAATACAAGCAATAAAGTTCTTGAACTTTGTATACCATGCACGAGAAGCTTGACGGAGTCCATAAATTTCTTTGTGAAGTTTGCACATATGATCAGGATAGCTTTTATTAGTGAACCCATGCGGTTGATCTATACAAACTTCTTTAGCTAGAGTTCCTTGAAGGAAAGCATTATTTTAAATCGAGCTAATGGAGAGGCCAGTTAAAGTATACAACAAATGTCACTAGGATACAAATTGTAGTTGTATTGACAACTGGGCTAAAAGTATAAGTAAATTCAATACCTGGTCGTTGATGAAAACCCTTGGCTACAAATCTTCCTTTGTATCTGTCTATTGAGCCGTTTTGTTTGTGTTTAATTCGAAAAATCCACTTGCAGAAAATTACATTATGTTCTCGAGATTTAGGAAATAAACTCCAAGTATTGATTTTAACAAGAACGGCAATCTCCTCACACATTGCGTCACGCCAAAGAGCATGTTGAACTGCCTATTTGTAAGTTCAGGGAACCACTGTTGTATCAGTAGAAACAACCAAAATAGAGTAGTCCGTAGGCTTTTTAGGCTTGAAAATATTATTATGCTAAGAGCAGGTAGCAACATGAGTAGGTGTTTGAGGGGGAGTAGAACATACTTGTTTCGAAGGAGAGGCAGAGGCATCTTCACTCAAGGCAGGAAAAGTCGCAGAGGATAAGGGACTAGTCTTTTCATTCTGGGTACCAGAAGGAGTTGAGGAATGCGAATGTGTTTGCAATGGGGATGAAGAATATGATGGTGGCGTTTTCTTTTTCGGTAAAGCACGAGTTGACATAGGAATTAATGGAACATATGTTAGAGACATGGGAGAAGATATTGTTTCAGGATGACATGAGTGGTTGGTGGTTGAGCTGTCAAGCCATGAATGTATTCCTTATGGTGTAACCTGAGGTAGACCATGAGGAATAGATTCAAAAGGAAAACTCTTTTCCTGGATTATTACATGACAAGAGAGAAATATTTTGGAAGTAGATGAATCAAGACATTGGTAACAATGGTGTAAAACCTTGAAAATCCAAGACATGTCGTAAAGCCTAACATAGGTGTCATAAGGTTTGAGTACAGTTTTTAAGTCCATTATAAATAGAAATAGGTCATTTAGGATGTTTAGAGTACAGTTTTTAAGTCCATTATAAATAGAAATAGGTCATTTAGGATGTTTAGAGTACAGTTTTTAAGTCCATTATAAATAGAAATAGGTCATTTAGGATGTTTAAAGAACCAAAACATCCAAGAACGTCCATTACGTCCGTGAAGTTTTTTTAAAGGGATGTTATCATACCTTAGCCTATTTGAAAATTTTAGGAGGCGTAAATGTACGTAAATTGGTAAAAAGGTAGTAAATAGTTGTTGGAATGATTTCATGGTCGAAATGTTCGGGTACGACTCCCTAAGGACCAACCAAAGGGCCCTTGAGGAGCACCATAGCGTTTAAAGCAACACTGCCTGCAGTGTGCATCGACGGGACAGAAGACATACCGTGTGTGGACTGACGGGTTATTGAAGCCACTGTCTTCCCACACTTAGGCTGTTTGCGAAGGTCCCTACACCCGCACAACCTCTAAACTCATCGACGGAGTGTAGAGGTGCAGGATACTGTCTGTGTGCGGATTGACGGGGCGTCAATGCCACCGTTGTCCCACACCTAGCCAATACATGGAAGCCCCTCACCTGCACAATCTCTATACTCGTCGACGTAGTGCAGGACGAGAGGGTAAGGGTCCGTCGACTCACAGATGGCCTGTCGTTCAGGGTCTCTTCCGTGAGGGTCGAGGTTTCTGCCTATTTTAAGTTGTTCTCATTTAATTAGTTATGGGGTTAGGTGGTATAAGTAGTGGTTAAGGGAGTCTAGTTAAGTTGATTTAAGACCCAATATAAATAATCTCAACCCTCATTAATCTAAGACAATTCTCAAATATAAACTTTCTTCCTTCTCTCTTCTTTCTCTCTCTACTTGAACTCACCATTGAAGACTAGCAAGGAGAAGAGTTTGGGGGATGGAAAGGGACGAATTCACCATCAGATTTTTGTCAAACGTGAAGGTATGGGATCGTATTCACCTTTGAGACTCTTTCCTCAAAGGTTTACTTCAAAATGGATTTCAAAAGTTGAGATTTCTTATGGGTTTCATTCAATTATTAAATTGAAGTTATGGATTGAGTTGTTGATGATTTATTTAGGTTGTATTGAATAGATTAACATAAATTTCAACTTGATTATGGAAATTGTTAGTGGTTTGGTCTAAATTGAATAATATGATCCTCCATCCCTAACCCCAGATAGTGATCTTGACATGTAATGTATTATAATCATTTAATTGATTTGGTTGTTGATTAGATTATTATCCTATGGTGTTATTATGATTAACTTAAGATGAATTATAGTCATATCATGCTATTTTGTATATGTGATTTAGGTTATGAATTGTATTGTGAAATTAGCCTATGTATCTTGTCTTAAGTTAGAATCTAATGTTTAATTGTGTTATAGAGATGCAATTGTCCTTGTTATCTTATTGTTTGTCATTGTGTGATGATGTTACTCCCCAAATTGTGTGGAGTTATGGGTTGATGATATTCATGATTGATTATGAGGAAGACTTTGTAAGTCTTAGAATCTCTATCTTTAACTCCTATTGTGATTAATTGTTTGTTAAGTCATGATGTTACATTGGAGTACGCCTTATATTATGATTATAGGGTGGTATGATGTTGAATTGAAATGTCTTGACTATGTTGTTAGGTTGATTAAGGTGTATGTGATATAAGGATGGTGAAACTATCAATGTGCCTTGATATGCTATGAAATATTAATGTGTTAATATCACTTATATGAATTATAAAAGGACTTATACTCATACAATTCTTATTGAGCTATTGATGATGATGATTATACAAAGGGTAGACCCTATGACCCAGAATAAGATATGATTGGTAATTAAAGGCTTAAAGACATTTCAAAAAGGGACTCTAGCTTAGCACCGAGTGAACTAGATTGAGGAGTGTCCTTTCCCACCTAGAGAAGGTAGGAACAATACATTACTCTTTAGATTGGATTATAATTCATTGCGCATGAAGAGGGTCCCTACTATATTTCATAGTTCTTGAACTATATTGCCCCTATAGTAATACTAGCTAGAGGATCCACGTAGTTGCTATGTATTATGTTTTGGTACTACCTTGGCAAGTAGTCCACCTTCTTTCGGTGTAGGGTTTTATGACACCGGATTCCACACTATCTCATGTGGTCTATGTTGGTTAGGGAAAGATGTAACCAAAAGGTAAAATGAATTAAAGAACTTGAACTCTAACTTGGTAGTATTACTAGCTAGAGGACCCACGTAGTTTCTATGTATTATGTTTTGGTACTACCTTGGCAAGTAGCCCGCCTTCTTTCGGTGTAGGGTTTTATGACACAGGATTCCACACTAGCTCATGTGGTCTATGTCGGTTAGTTCAAGATGTAACCAAAAGGTAAAATGAATTAAAGGACTTGAACTCTGACTTGGATAACCTAAGAGGTCTAGCTTAATCTAGGTAGGGGTATGGGACTCTACCTAAACATTGCACTAGTTAGACATGAGTGGAGTCTTAGGAGGAGGTTCTTACATATGTTTATGTTATGATGATATATGATATGTCTGTGATGACTTTGGCACCTTTTTGATACTATATGTATTAGTTGATTTATGAGTATGCCTTGGGTTATAATGTTAATATATGATGAAATGTAAACCTACATGTTATGTTATATAAAGTTGGACATTGGTCATGGTTTCTTGTTGAGGATACTTAATTGAGTAAGGTTATGGGGCTTTGCTTGGTTATTGTATTTGTTGACTTGATAAGGGTTCATGATTAGTTGTTTTGCTTATTATGATGTGATTGACTCTTATTCATTCTTGTGATGTCATTCCTTGATGATAGAGTTGTAGCAAATCATGGTTTTCAAGTATGTTGGAATATGTATTTCTTGTTGAATTAGTAAGCATGGTTGATCAATATGACTTGCTTGGATTTGCATTAGGTTTCTAAAGGGGTAAAATGGCATATTTTGACTAAAAGTTCCTTTTTAGCATGTTTTGCTTGTATATGTGCATAAGGTCTCATACTTAGTACATGTGGAGTACTAACCTCATTTTCTTCTCCTTTTCCCAAACATTTTAGGATCCGGTCATTGAAGAGTTTGAAAGGCGAAATTGTTGAAGGCTTGGATTCTTCCTTTCATACAAGTAGTGTAGATCCTCAACTTCCAAGTCCAATGCCACTATCTAGCTTACGGACTTGTTATGAGCTTAAAGACTTTTTCATTTCTTTCCTTTTTCAATTGAGTATTATACTTTTGTACGACCTATATGTGGTCTTGTTGGATTGATGTAAGGTTTATGCCCATATTGTGATAATCGTCTAGATGGTATGAGATGAGACAATCGTTGAGATTATTTTTATATTTTATATATACCTATGTGGAATAAAAGTAGAAGTCTATGTAACCTTCATATACGAAGGGTTTATGTATACTCGATACAACTATACATCATGTGTATGTAGATGTCTATATAAACTTCCAAGTAGTTATAATGAAAGTTTTAAATTTTTTCGCATTTTTCAACCTATGAATGTAACGACATGAAACTAAGAGGCTAGTCTTAGTCCTTAAAAAGAACGACGACGTCGGTTATGTCTAGGGGGTAAACTCGGATGTTACAAATGGTGGGTGACATGGTAACCAAGAAAGACACAAGGGCGAGATTTTTGTTTTACTTTATGGTTATTGTAAGGTTTTAACCAGGGATAACATAAGCGATCAAAGGTACGAAGAGAGGAATAATTGGAGTTGACATGAAAAAGGGCTTCAAAGGGATACTTTACTTTATGGATAGGTGTGGGCATACGGTTGATGAGGTACGTGGCATTTTGACAAGCATAAGACCAATATTGAAGAGGCATAAAGGTTTGATGTAGTAAATTTATAAATTGTCTCCATTATATGTCGATGGCGACGTTCAGCAGTACTAACTCGTTGGGGTGAATAAGGGGGTGAAAACAGATGTTGGATGCCAATGTTAGTCAGTGTCTTAGTTAAGCCTTCGTACTCACCACCACCATCTGAATATATAGTGAGAATTGTTGAGTTTAAATATTTTTCGACCAAGAGTTTGAAATTAAGGAATATGGAAGTTACATCGATTTGTGCTTGAGTGGGAAAAGTTATATATATTTTGTAAAATGATCAACAAAGATGACATAAAAACGAGTACAATTTTGAGGAGGAATAGGAAACAGTCCCCATATATCATCAGTATATAAAAGTTCTAATGGACGAGAGCTAGTTAAGGTGGATGTAGAAAAAGGTAAATGGTGACTTTTATTGCAAAAAGACAAGAATTACACTCTCTTGAGAGGAGGAAAAAACAACCACCTTATATCTAGAAACAATAGACTTAAGAACTTTATGATGTGGGTGACCAAGACGACGATGCCAAAGTGTACGAGATGAGAGATGTGCAGCAGTGGTGAAGTAGGTAGCTGGAGTTGGAGAAGAGACATTCCACTCGTAAATCCGCGTCCTGTTCAGGCCTTGAGCCAGAGGTGCTCACGTTCTCAAATCCTTCATAACAAAAATAGTAGGGAAAATTCAATAGAAGTTTTATTTTGCTTTCAAAATAGAGGAACAGAAATAAGATTGCGATGAATAGTTGGAGCGCATAAAAAATCATTAGAACAAAATTATGAGAGGGGTGGGGAGATTACTATGTCCTGTGTGGGTTATTTTAATACCATAACCATCACCAACTATGACATCATCCGTCCCTGTGTACTCAGAGTAAGCATGCAGATTCTGAATATTTGAGGTAATGTGATGTGATACACTAGTATCCATGACCCAATCAGGATGTGTTGATCCAGTAGTAGATGAAAGATAAGCTTGTGTCTCATTCATATTGTGACTGTGAGAGCGGCAAATACGATCAATATGTCCATATTTGTCACACAGTTGGCACTAAACTCGCGCTCTATTGTTGGAGTTTTGAGAGCACCAATTATTATTATTGGAATTTCAATGATTGTTGTTTCTGCACGAATTGGGGTTGTTTTGATGGCCTAAATTGTTACCACCAGATTGGTTCGTACGATTGTTGCTCTGGTGTTGTCAATCAACTTGTGTTGATAACTGATGAAACTGGGGAGTAAGAGGACCAGTAAGAGGTGGCATCTCAGGCTTGGATTTGTGGAAAAGGAACAATTCGCGGCTGCTGAGTTTTTCAAAAAGCTCCTTATAAGTGATGGGGTTTTCATGAGAACAAATGGCATAGGTAATGGCATCATATTTTGGTCAAAGGCTGCTGAGCACTTTGATGACAAGTTCATCCGTGCTAATAGGAGAGCCAACAATGGCTCGAATCTCATTGAGATATTGAGCAATGGACTTGGTTCCCTTCATGAGGCGGCTGAGAGAATCACGAAGACTGTAAATACGAGTTTGACTTTTGTTGGCATATTTTTGCGCTAATTTCGTCCAAGCGATGTGCGCAGAAGATGCAGAGGCCATCAGATGGGCTATGGTAGGATCAAAATACGTCATAAGAGCATGACGTAGAAGGGCGTCTTGTCGCCTCCATGGTTGATAGTTTGGATCAATTGGAGATGGACAAGGAAAGGTACCATAAATATAGAAAGTCATATCATAGCCAAGGCAAAGAGCATCGAATTGAGCTTTCCAGGTGACATAGTCGGTGCTGCCAGCAAGTCGTATAGGCAGTTGGATGGGTTTGTTGATGGGAACAAGTTGACTTCCTTGATTTAACGGATTCATGAATGTTTGAGAGGGGGAGATACCTGAGTTTTTGTTACTGGTGGTGGGATTGGCTGGAGTTTGCACAGTCGAAGTATTGTTATTCAAGTTGTTAGGCATGGTGGGCCAAAAAAAATAAGAACAGGATCAGAAACTCGTTAGAGAGTGAACTGCTCCGATACCATAAAGAGAGAAGTATTTTGCTGAAAGTTGTGTTTTTGTGTATTAAATTAACCATCTTTAAATACAGAAAGGGGAGCAGAGATTGCTAAAATACAAAGGAAACTAAATTAAAAAAATCAGAAGATTTACATGAAATAAGGAATACAAACAATGATATGGAAGATCTAAGAGATTGCAAAATCAGAAAGAGTAAAGAGAACATATCTTGAGATTATATCTTTCCTTATTACCTCACGGTATAATTAGTTTTGGAGAAGAAGTACTGCAATCTTTTGTCTTAGAGGGTTGGCGTATGGCTTCATATCAGTTAGTTAGATTTGAACTTTATCGCTTCGATTTAACAGTTACTAGTTTGTATATCTGCTAAATTGTTATAGAATCATAAAGATATTGTCTTATGAGATATTAGTTTATCGATTATTGATCACTATCAATTTGTTTATTGGTTTAACCGTGAATATTTGACATTAAAATAACTTTTGAAAAATACTTTACAACAAGGTGACAGACCAAACGAATCATGCACATAATTGAAAACTTTGTCACATGTAGAATAGCCAACAGTTTGAGACAACGATAAATAAAAATATGAAACTAAACTCTAAAGGCAAGGACTTTATATATAAAATGGTATAAATATAATTATTTATTACTATCAGTTTATCGGTTAAGCCATTGAGAAAAAGTCTCAAACCGTTAAAGAATCGATAACCCAATAATAAAAGAAATCAAACCCATTAGGAAAACAGCTAAAACAATAACTTTTTACTGATTCAAATTATTAAATGCGGTTTGATTTTGAACGGGTAAACATTCATTGAATAATTGGTCTCAAGGGCAGGAAGAAGAAGAAAACATAGGATTCACGTTTGTAAAGAATATACTTTCCACCAAAGAAAATGTGGAATTTTAACATTGCATCTTTTTATTAAATATGAGAGAGCTTAAATGAAAAATGTAATATTAAAAAGGTAGATTTGTCAAGTTGTATTAATCTATATTAATGGAAAATAGATAAAAATATTTTTTCACAAAAAAATTAAAATAAGGGAGGTATATGTAATATCGTAAACCACGAGACAATTCAACGTGACTAAGCGAAACGCGAGGGGAGATCTTTGAAATTATCCCTTCCTTTTTGTATATTCACATATTTTCAATTAGTTTTAAGGTTGTTTTTATATAAAAAATGATAACATTTTAAAATATTGTATTTTGAAGCTAGAAGATCTTGTTAACTTGATAATACATTTGTGCCATATATAAAACTTTAATTTTAAGAGAAATACCTATACAAATATAAATATAAATTTGCATTAATGAAAAAATTTCATTCATAGAATGAACTATTAAATAAATAATAAAAATTAAAATAATACAAATTGCAATTGGCGTTATTACAAGTCATATGAACTTTTCTTTGTCCTAAATACCAAAGTATTAAGAAATACTAAATAAGTAAAACAAAAGGGCAATGATTATACAATAAATACTATTTTGAAGCAAACGTCATGGGATTCTAATTCCCATAAGTATCATTGATAAATAAATTCATTTTTTTTATCTTGAGCATCAAAAACAAATCCTAACAATTCTCTAAAATTTGGAAAAGATATTCAGAAGCATACATCTACGTACATTAGTAAAGAAATTATTAACAAAAATAAATGAATTTAGACTACATCATTTTAACTTCATATATAGGACATTACATACTATTGTACATATTAAGCAAAAAATTATTAAATATATCGTCAAATTATTTTTCTCATGTACTCGAGGTTATGGAATATAACCTCTTAGAATAGAGCGACTTACTTCATCAGAATTGTGGTACCTCATATTCCGTGAAGCTTCAAATTCGATCAACGACAATAATCACAAAAGAAAAATAATTAAATGCAAGAAGAAGAAGAAGAAGAGTAGATATTTAAAAAATTGTGGTTGAAAAATGAGAAAAATCCCCTCTATTTATAGTCAACAAAGGGTAGTATCTTAAAAGGCATAACCCTTTCAAAAAGTCACAACTCTTTGAAAAAGTCATAGCTTATTCAAAAAGTCAACACTATTTTGAGAAGTCACAACTTATTGAATAATCACAACCCTTTAAAAAAGTCATAACTTATAAAAGATATCACAAATCATCAAAAAATCACAACCTAAGTTAGAGATATTATAGTAATTTATCATTCAAGTTAGGAGTTCATGCTTTTAAAGTAATATAGATTTGGCCATTTTTGTGTAGTTACGAAAAGTAGTAAAAAAATTTCTTTTCTTCGTCGCAATGTTCTAAGCTCATTAATACAAGTCGAAAGTTTTTATTCATTTTTTGTATTGTTTATGTATTTTTCTTGATTTTTCGTCCATTTGGGATATTTATGTAATATTCGACCATCTTTGGGCAATTACGAAAAGAAGTAAAGTTTTATTCTTTTATTCATCATGATATTCTATGGTCATTGGTGCATATCAAAATAAAATTGATGCATTTTTTTGTGTTCTTTTTATTGTGTTTTTCTTGAATTTTTGTTCATTAACGTAATATTGAGACATTTTCAGGCAGTTACAAAAAGTAATTTTTTGTCCTTTTTTGTCACGATATTCTAAGGTCATTGGTGGAAGTCAAAAATTTTTGCGAGGCATTTTTTTATTATTTTTATGTTTTCTTTATTTTTTTTCAATTTTGGGCATTTACGTAATATTCTGTGATTTTTGGGCAGTTACGAAAAGAAGCAAAATTTTGTTCTCTTATTTGTCACAATATTCAAAGGTCATTGGTGCAAGTCGAAATTTTTTTTATTGAGGCGTTTTTGTATTCTTTATGTGTTTTCTTAATTTTTCATCATTTTGGGGCATTTACGTGTCACGACCCAAAAACGGGTCGCGACTGGCACCCACATTTATCCTCCTATGTGAGCGAACCAACCAATGTAAACCCCATCATTTCAAACATAATGAACTAAATACATTGCGGAAGACTTAAAACTCATTAACAAAATAAATCAAATGACTTCTAAAAACTCAAACACTTATTATTATCCCCAAAATCTGGAAGTCATCATCACAAGAACATCTATCCTCAAATTACTAATCTAAGAGTATCGAAGAAGCTAAAATAAGTAAAAAGCCAGTCCATGCTGGAAGTTCAAGGAATCAAGACATGAAGAGGAAGATCCAGTCCAAGCTAGAAGCATTAGCTCACCCTGAAATCTGGTGTAATGAAGACTGGCTAGAGTTGCGGTTGAGTTGAAGACGACGGCACGTTTGCTGCACTCCACAGATAACAAAGAAAGAAACATACAAGTAGGGGTCAGTACAAAACACAAGTACTGAGTAGGTATCATCGGCCAACTCAAAATGGAGAACAATATATATCAAGTAATAATATAAAATCAACTACATTACTCAACATGTAGCAATAACAAGTACTATAATCGTTAATAAGTACCGCCAAGTTCACACATGAGGACTCAAGCCTCAATACCATACTCATTTGGGAATTAGGTTCATTAGATTGAGTATATTAACATCTTTCAAGATTCATTCTCTTTATTCCTGTTGTGTCGGTACGTGACACTCCGCTCCTCTACTACTATGTGTCGGAACGTGACACTCCGATCCCCTAGTTCTACGTGTCGGTTCGTGACACCCGATCCCCTAATTCTACGTGTCGGTTCGTGACACCCGATCCCCTAATTCTACGTGTCGGTTCGTGACACCCGATTCCCTAATTCTACGTGTCGGTTCGTGACACCCGATCCCCTAATTCTACGTGTCGGTTCGTGACACCCGATCCCCTAATTCTACGTGTCGGTTCGTGAAACGCGATTCCCTAATTCTACGTGTCGGTTCGTGACACCCAATCCCCTAATTCTACGTGTCGGTTCGTGACACCCTATCCCCTAATTCTACGTGTCGGTTCGTGACACCCGCTCCACTAATCTCATTCTATTAATTCATCAAGCCTTCTTTTATACCAAAGCATCATCAATCTCATTACTTTAGTTCATCAAGCCTTCTTTTATACCAAGGCATCATCAATCTCATTACATTAGTTCATCAAGCCTTCTTTTATACCAAGGCATCATCATTAACAAGGGGTTTTCAAGATTTGGGATTCAATAGCTTCATCATGCTTATTTCATCACAATTATATAATCACATTCATGCAAGCATACAATTAAGCATATAGAAGACTTTACAATACAACCCAACACATATCATTCGCTATTAAGAGTTAACTACAAATAGTATAAAAACCATAACCTACCTCCACCGAAGATTCGTGATCAAGCAAGCAATTTCCCAAGCCTTTTCGTTTTCCCCTTCGTTCCTCTCTCGATCGATCGATTCTCTTTCCCTCTCCTTGTTCTTTTTATTTTTCTTATTCAAACCCTCTTTCTTTTACCCTAATTAACATATAATTAAGTATAAAAGATGACAAAATAACCCACTAATTAATTTAAGGCTATCTCCTTTAACCCTCAAGAAATTGGATTATTAATATTCAACCACCAACTTTATAATTATAAGCAGGACTAGTCCAAAACGCCCCTTAAAAACATTTAAAGAAATCCGACTCAGCCTGGGATTACGCAGTCTGTGACGGGCCGTCGTGACTGCGACGGTCCGTCCTGCTGCTTCCGTCACAGAGTTCAGCGACTAGATTTTACTGAAGGATCTGTGACGGCCCGTCACGCCTGTGACGGTCTGTCCTGCCATTCAGTCACGAAGTTCAGAGAGTTGATTTTAGTACCCAAATTTCAGAAATCTAAGTGTTTTGGAATGAGACCCCGTCGACGGTCCGTCGTGCTCATGACGGTCCGTCGTGGGATCCGTCGTTTCAGCCAGTTTTTCCAGAAATAAAATCTGCTGCTCAAAACGACTAAACAGGTCATTACAATAGATACCAATTTACCCATCGTTCGTCCTCGAACGATCATAAAAAGAAAAAGGGTGAAAAGGAGTACCTGAATCTGTAAACAGGTGTGGGTATTTTTCTTGCATATCTGCCTCCTTCTCCCAAGTGGCTTCTTCGACTGGTCGATTCTTCCATTAAACTTTGATGGATGCAATCTCCCTTGATCTCAACTTGCGAATTTCTCTATCCAGAATGGCAACAGGCTCCTCCTCATAAGTCAAATTCTCATCGAGAAGAACCGAATCCCAACGAATGATGTAGTTTCCATCCCCATGGTATCTTTTCAACATAGACACATGAAATACCGGATGCACTCCTGACAGTCTTGGGGGCAAGGCTAATTCATAAGCCACCTCCCCTACTCTCTTAAGTACTTCAAATGGTCCAATATACCTTGGTCTTATCTTACCTCTTTTTCCAAACCGCATCACCCCTTTCATGGGCGAAACCTTCAGCAAGACTTGCTCACCCTCCATGAACTCCAAGTCTCTAACCTTTCGATCTGCATATTCCTTTTGCCTGCTTTGAGCCGCTAAAAGCTTTTCTTGAATAGATTTCACCTTCTCTAATGAATCCCTCAAAAGATCAGTACCCCAAGGTCTAACCTCAAATGCATCAAACCAACCAATGGGAGACCTACATCTCCTCCCATACAATGTTTCGAAAGGAGCCATATCAATACTTGAGTGATAGCTATTATTGTATGAAAACTCTGCTAAGGGTAAGAAGTTATCCCAATGACCCCCAAATTCTATCACACATGCACGAAGCATATCTTCCAACACCTGAATTATTCGCTCAGACTGACCATCGGTCTGAGGGTGAAATGCAGTACTAAGGTCCAACCTAGTACCTGATTCAGCATGCAATGTTTTCCAAAACTTAGAAGTAAACTGTGTACCTCTATCTGATATGATGGAAAGTGGAACTCCATGCAATCGAACAATTTCTGAGATGTAAATTTTGGCTAACTTCTCTGCATTATAAGTCAACTCGACCGGGATGATGTGAGCAGACTTAGTTAATCTATCCACAATTACCCAAATAGAGTCAAACTTCCCCAATGTCTTTGGAAGACCAACCACGAAGTCCATTGCATTTCTCTCCCACTTCCATTCAGGAATGGGCATTCTCTGAAGTGTTCCTCCGGGCCTCTGGTGTTCATACTTTACTTGCTGACAATTTGGACATTTGGCAACAAAATCAACAATGTCGCGCTTCATTCTACTCCACCAAAAGTGTTGCTTTAGGTCACGGTACATCTTGGTTGAACGAGGATGTATAGAATATCCGAAACTATGAGCCTCTGTAAGAATAGTGTGAATCAAATAATCAACACGGGGCACACATACTCTTCCCTTAATTCTCAAAACACCTTCCTCATCCATTATTGCTTCCTTAGCCTCTCCTTGCAACACCATATCCCGAATTCGTCTTAGTTTCTCATCATCAAACTGTTTTCCCTTGATCTTGCCAAGAAAAGAAGATCTCGCCTCCACACTGGACAAAAATCCTCCCTTCTCATTTACTTCTAACCTCATAAAGTCGTTAGCTAGAGTCTGAACCTCTCTAGCCAATGGGCGTCTAGAAACTTGTAAGTGAGCTAGGCTTCCCATGCTCCCTGCCTTTCTACTTAAGGCGTCTGCCACAACATTAGCCTTTCCTGGATGATACAAGATGGTAACATCATAATCCTTCAGTAGTTCCATCCACCTCCTCTGTCTCAAGTTCAAATCCCTCTGAGTAAAGACAAATTGTAGGCTACGATGATCTGTGTATAATTCACACTTAACTCCATATAGATAGTGTCTCCATTGCTTTAAGGCAAACACTACCGTAGCCAATTCCAAATCATGGGTCGGATAATTACGTTCGTGCACTTTTAATTGCCTTGAAGCATAAGCAATTACATTCTTCTCTTGCATTATTACTGCACCCAAGCCCGAATAGGATGCATCACAATAGACAATGAAATTCTTACCTTCCACTGGCAAGGTAAGGATTGGTGCGGTAGTCAACAAGGTCTTGAGCTTCCGAAAGCTTTCTTCATACTCGTCCGACCATACAAATGGAACATTCTGTTTAGTCAAGTTCGTCAATTGGCAAGCAAAGGAAGAGAATCCCTTGACAAATCGACGGTAATAGCTAGCTAAACCAACAAAGCTCTTTATTTCTGACACATTAGTAGGTCTTACCCAATTTTTCACTGTCTCAATCTTAGAAGGATCCACCATCACTCCATCCTTAGAAACTACGTGCCCTAAGAAGGACACTGAATCTAGCCAAAACTCACACTTAGAGAATTTGGCATAAAGCTTTCTCTCCCTCAACATTTCCAACACAATTCTCAAGTGCTCCTCATGTTCTTTCTTGCTCTTTGAGTATACCAGTATATCATCAATAAATACGATCACAAAGAGGTCCAGATATGGCTTAAAAATCCCATTCATCAAGCTCATGAAAGAAGCAGGGGCATTCGTAAGCCCAAAAGACATTACTAAGAACTCATAATGCCCATACCTGGTCCGAAAAGCAGTCTTGGGCACATCTGCTGCTCGTATTTTCAATTGATGATAACCCGATCTCAAATCGATTTTTGAGAAGGTACAAGCACCTTGTAACTGATCGAACAAATCATCAATGCGAGGAAGAGGATACTTGTTCTTAACCGTTACCTTATTTAGTTGTCTATAATCTATGCACATCCTAAAACTTCCATCCTTCTTCTTCACAAACAAAACCGGAGCACCCCAAGGGGATGCACTTGGTCTAATGAAGCTTTTCCTCAGCAACTCTTGCACTTGGGCCTTTAACTCTCTTAACTCCGCGGGAGCCATTCTATAAGGGGGTATAGAAATGGGGCGAGTACCCGGTTCAAGATTGATGCAGAAGTCAAAATCTCTATCCGGTGGCATACCAGGAAGGTCTGCAGGAAACACATCTAAAAACTCACGGACTACCGAAACCGACTCAATTGAAGGTACTTGGGTAGTGTCATCCCTGAGGTGTGCCAAGAAAGCTAAACACCCTTTACTAACCATTCTCTTAACACGAAGAAAGGAGATGATACGAACCGGATTGGAAGTGTAGTCACCCTCCCACACTAACGGATCTGTCCCAGGCTTGGCTAACGTCACAGTTTTAGCATTACAATCCAAGATCACAAAATTTGGAGAAAGCCAAGTCATACCCAAAATTACATCGAAATCAACCATTTCTAAGATAACCAAGTCTACATAAGTATTGCTCCCCACAAAAGTCACCAAACCAGTCCTATACACTTTTTCAACTATCACAGACTCACCCACCGGGGTAGAAAAACGAATAGGTTTGTCAAGCAATTCACAATGTAAATTAAGACCATTAGCAAATGCGGAAGATACATATGAAAATGTAGAGCCGGGGTCACATAATACAGAAGCCATACAATCACAAACCAAAAGATTACCTGTGATAACAACATCTGATGTCTCCGCTTCCGACCGCCCAGGGAAAGCGTAACAATGGGCCCTATCACCAGTCTGTCCGTTGCCTCTAACAGGTTGCGCTGCAGTAGTTCCCATTTGTCCGTCACCCCGGCCGTTTTGATGACCACCATTACCTCGGCCACCACGTCCTCAAGAATAACGGCCTCTACCATGACCACCTCTACCTCTAGCTATTGGGGGTCTATAACTCTGTTTTGGACAATTCCTCCTAATATGTCCAATCCCCCCACATCCATAACACTCTCTGGAGTCAAGCATGGGTCTCTTAGAGAAGTGTTGACCGGTCTGAGGTGGACCCCCAACTACAGTTTTTAGTGAAGACTGAATTGGTCAGACTGAGTAACCTCCTGAACCCTGTCCTCTAGAGTAAGAACCATTAAACTCACCTCCCTTTCGAAACCTTTTTGATGTCGATGCCATGGTGAAGTCATCTGGCTTCACTCCTTCCACCTCTATCACGAAGTCTACTACTTCTTGAAAGGATTTTGCCGTAGCCGCTACCTGTAAGGCTGAAATCCACAGTTCTGACCTCAACCCCTTCACAAAACGGCGAATCCGCTCTTGTCGACTGAAACAAAGTTGGGTGGCATACCGGGATAATGCACGAAACTTAGCCTCATATGCAGTAACCGACATCCTACCTTGCTCTAGGCTCAAAAACTCATCTCTTTTCCTATCCCTCAAAGTCCGGGGGATATACTTCTCCATAAACAAGCTAGAGAATGATGCCCAAGTCATATGTGGTGCCTCTGTTGGTTGACACTCAACATGTGACCGCCACCACATTTTGGCGTTCCCTTGAAACTGATACGTCACAAACTCAACACCAAACCGTTCTACTATACCCATCTTGTGTAGTAGCTCATGACAGTCAACCAGAAAATCGTAGGCATCCTCAGATTCAGCACCCTTGAAGACTAGAGGTTTCAATTTCAAGAACTTACTGAAAAGTTCATGCTGGTCATTTGTCATTATAGGCCCTGTAGTCAGACGAGGAAACATGCCTATTTCCAATGAGGCATCCATGCGGGGAGTCACAGTAGCTGCATGTTGTACCTCCGAAACCTGAGGTGCTGGTAAAGAAAACACTGGAGGTGTCTGGCCCTGATCAGATAACCCACTAAGATAAGCAAGAACCTGATTGATCATCTCTGGGTAGGTTGGGGTGGCAATCCCTCATTCTGTACTTGTTCATTCTCCCCTTCCTCACCCTCTCTTACCATTTCCTCAGTCGGTGGAGGAGTCACCGCCCTAGTATCAGATGGGCTAGGTGCTTGTCCTCTTCCTCTAGAGGACGTCCTCCCACGACCTCTTCCACGGCCTCTTGCCACTACTCCTCTTCGAGCTACAGCCCCAGTGGCTGGCTCAGACGCTTCTTGTCTTGCCGGTGTTGGTGTTGGCGCAGTCGTTGCTCTAGTTCTAACCATCTGCGAAATAGAGTGAAGATGGTCAGATACCAATTTGTATAAACTAGATACCAATTGGACCCAAGTAATAGCACGAAAGAAAGAAAGAATGGAATTTTCCTAAAGTCTTATACCCTCTCAAATAAAAGTAAAGGCGTCCCCCTACCGTTCCTTAAGACTCTACTAGACTCGTTCTTGTGTGATGAGACCAACGAACCTAATGCTCTGATACCAAGTTTGTCACGACCCAAAAATGGGTCGCGACTGGCACCCACATTTATCCTCCTATGTGAGTGAACCAACCAATCTAAACCCCATCATTTCAAACATAATGAACTAATTACATTGCGGAAGACTTAAAACTCATTAACAAAATAAATCAAATAACTTCTAAAAACTCAAACACTTATTATTATCCCCAAAATCTGGAAGTCATCATCACAAGAACATCTATCCTCAAATTACTAATCTAAGAGTATCGAAGAAGCTAAAATAAGTAAAAAGCTAGTCCATGCCGGAAGTTCAAGGCATCAAGACATGAAGAGGAAGATCCAGTCCAAGCTAGAAGCATTAGCTCACCCTGAAATCCGGTGTAATGAAGACTGGCTAGAGTTGCGGTTGAGTTGAAGACGACGGCACGTTTGCTGCACTCCACAGATAACAAAGAAAGAAACATACAAGTAGGGGTCAGTACAAAACACAAGTACTGAGTAGGTATCATCGGCCAACTCAAAATGGAGAACAATATATATCAAGTAATAATATAAAATCAACTACATTACTCAATATGTAGCAACAACAAGTACTATAATCATTAATAAGTACCGCCAAGTTCACACATGAGGACTCAAGCCTCAATACCATACTCATTTAGGAATTATGTTCAATAGATTGAGTATATTAACATCTTTCAAGATTCATTCTCTTTATTCCTCTTGTGTCGGTACGTGACACTCCGCTAACCTACTACTATGTGTCAGAACGTGATACTCCGATCCCCTAGTTCTACGTGTTGGTTCGTGACACCCGATCCCCTAATTCTGCGTGTCGGTTCGTGACACCCGATCCCCTAATTCTACGTGTCGGTTCGTGACACCCGATCCCCTAATTCTACGTGTCGGTTCGTGACACCTGATCCCCTAATTCTACGTGTCGGTTTGTGACACCCGATCCCCTAATTCTACGTGTCGGTTCGTGACACCCGATCCCCTAATTCTACGTGTCGGTTCGTGACACCCGATCCCCTAATTCTACGTGTCGGTTTGTGACACCCGATCCCCTAATTCTATGTGTCGGTTCGTGACACCCGATCCCCTAATTCTACGTGTCGGTTCGTGACACCCACTCCACTAATCTCATTCTATTAATTCATCAAGCCTTCTTTTATACCAAGGCATCATCAATCTCATTACTTTAGTTCATCAAGCCTTCTTTTATACCAAGGCATCATCAATCTCATTACTTTAGTTCATCAATCCTTCTTTTATACCAAGGCATCATTATTAACAAGGGGTTTTCAAGATTTGGGATTCAATAGCTTCATCATGCTTATTTCATCACAATTATATAATCACATTCATGCAAGCATAAAATTAAGCATATAGAAGACTTTACAATACAATCCAACACATATCATTCGCTATTAAGATTTAACTACGAATAGTATAAAAACCATAACCTACCTCCACCGAAGATTCGTGATCAAGCAAGCAATTTCCCATGCCTTTTCGTTTTCCCCTTCGTTCCTCTCTCTCTCGATCGATTCTCTTTCCCTCTCCTTGTTCTTCTTATTTTTCTTATTCAAACTCTCTTTCTTTTACCCTAATTAACATATAATTAAGTATAAAAGATGACAAAATAACCCACTAATTAATTTAAAGCTATCTCCTTTAACCCTCAAGAAATTGGATTATTAATATTCAACCACCAACTTTATAATTATAAGCAGGACTAGTCCAAAACGCCCCTTAAAAACATTTAAAGAAATTCGACTCAGCCTGGGATTACGCAGTCTGTGACGGGCCGTCGTGACAGCGACAGTCCGTCCTGCTGCTTCCGTCACAGAGTTCAGAGACTAGATTTTACTGAAGGATCTGTGACGGCCCGTCACGCCTGTGACGGTCCGTCCTGCCATTCCGTTACGAAGTTCAGAGAGTCGATTTCAGTACCCAAATTTTAGAAATCTAAGTGTTTTGGAACGAGACCCCCTCGACGGTCCGTCGTGCTCATGACGGTCCGTCGTGGGATCCATCATCTCAGCCAGTTTTTCCAGAAATAAAATATGCTGCTCAAAACGACTAAACAGGTCGTTACATTTCGTGATATTCAGTCATTTTCGGGCATTTATGAAGAGAAGTAAAGTTTTGTTCTTTTATTCGTCACGATATTCAAAGGTCATTGGTTCATATTTAAAATTTTCAGTCGTGTTCTTATTGTTTGTGTGTCTTTCTTGATTTTTTTGGTTATTTTTGGGCATTTAGATAATGCAATTACGAAAAAAATAAAGTTTTATTCTTTTATTTCATCACGATATTCTATTGTAAATGGTGCAAGTCAAATTTTTATGCATTTTTTTGTATTTTTATGTGTTTTTCTTAATTTTTTGATAATTTTGCAGCATTTACTTAATATTTGGTCATTACTGCGTAATTATGAAAAGAAAAAAAGTTTTGTTCTCTTATTCATTACGATATTATAAGGTCATTGGTGCAAGTCAAAGTTTTTTGGAGGCGCTTTTTGTATTGATTATGTCTTTTTCTTGATATTTTATTTATTCTGGGCATTTACGGGGCTTTTATAAAATAGAAGTTTTTTACACGTGTGCTGCATGTGATTACAAATTTAAAGAATATGTGTTATAGTCTATAGTATTTATTATTTAAGCAAAGATTTGAATAATAAGCTTGACAAAAAATAGTATTGCAAATTCTTTTGTGTATATTCAAAGTGGACTGTCATATATATTTTTTATTCACGCAAACCTATGAAGATGATCAATGAAAAGTTTTATTAGTTAAATGCAATAATGTATGTATTTATTTCTATTTGATGAGGTTAATCATGTAACTAGTCTTATCTCACTAACATTACCTTATAAATGATATTTGCCTTGTAAATTTTTGTCATATAACTAGATGTACTTTGCATATGTATTGCACTTAAATTGTTTAGATGTCATATGAACATGTGAAGAGAACAACTACGATTAATATATTCACATATTTTCACATTGTTTGGAAGTTTATGTTTTTTTAAAAAAACTTATAACATTTTAAAATAATGTATTTTGAAGTTAGAAGATCTTGTTAACTTATAATACATTTGTGACATATATAGTACTTAATTTTTAATACAAATACCTGCCCAAATATAAATATATATTTGCATTAATGAAAATATTTATGTATTAAAATTAGCTATTAAATAAATATTAAAAATCAAATAATATAAACTACAATTGACCATATAACAAGTCATATGAACTTTTCTTCGTCTAAAATACTAAAATATTGAGGTATACTAAATAAGCAAAATAAAAAGGCAATGTTTTTATAGTAAATACTATTTCGAAGCAAACTTCATGGGAGTATAAATCACATAAGTAACATTGATGAATAATTCTTTTTTCTTGAGCATAAAAAAAATCTTAACAATTCTCTAAATTTTGGAAAAGAGTTCAGAAGCATACATCTACATTAATAGATAAATTGTTAACAAAAATAAATGAATTTAGACTACTTCATTTATTGGAACACTATATACTTATACATACATACATACACACACACACACACACACACACACACACACACACACACACACATATATATATATATATATATATATATATATATATATATATAATAAGAAAAAAATATTTATTATATCATCAAAATTCTTTTTCTCATGTACTCGAGGTTATGGAATATACCCTCTTTGGATAAAACGACTTACTTCATCAGAATAGTGGTACCTCATATCCGCTAAACTTCGAACTCACTCAACTGCAATAATTCACACAAAATATTTTATATGCAAGAGGAAGACGAGTAGAAGATTTTAAAATTTTTGGTTGAAAAATGAGAAGAATCTTCTCGATTTATAGTCAACAAAGGTGGTATAAATAAATGATTTTCGTGTCTTATCTAAAAAGGCACAATCCTTTTGAAAAGTCACAACTCTTTGAAAAAGTCACAACTCTTTGAAAAAGTCACAACCCTTTGGAGAAGTCACAACTCATTGAAAAAAGTCACAACTTATCGAAAACATCACAACTCATCAAAAAATCACAACTTAAGTTAGTGATGTTATAGTAATTGAAATTCAAGTTAGTAGTTCATGCTTTTGAAGTAATATAGATTTGACCATTTTTGTACAGTTACGAAAGGAAGTAAAGTTTTGTTTTTTCCTTCGTCACAATGTTCTAAGTTCATTGGTGCAAGTCAAAATTTTTATATATGCATTTTTTGTATTGTTTATGTGTTTTTCTTGATTTTTCATCCAATTTGGGGAATTTACGTAATATTCAACCATTTACGGGCATTTACAAAAATAAGTGAAGTTTTATTCTTTTATTCGTCATGATATTCTATGGTTAATGGTGCATATAAAAAAGTTGGTGCATTTTTTGTATTATTTATGTGATTTTCTTGAATTTTAGGCCATTTTGAGGCATTAACGTAATATTAAGCCATTTTCAGGCGGTTAAGAAAAAAAGAAATTTTTGTTATTTTATTCGTCACAATATTCTAAGGTCATTGGTGCAAGTCGAATTTTTTTTAAGGCGTTTCTTTTTTAATTTTTGGCCATTTCGAATTATTTACGTAATATTCGGTCATTTTTGGACAGTTGCAAAAACAAGTAAAGTTTTATTCTTTTATTCGTCTCCATATTCAAAGGTCATTGGTGCAAGCCAAATTTTTCTTTGAAGTGTTTTGTCTATTGTTTATGTGTTTTTCTTGATCTTTTTGGCCATTTTGGGGTATTTACATAATATTCGGCCCTTTTCGATTAGTTACAAAGAAAAGTAAAGTCTTATTTTTTGATTCGTCACGATATTGTAAGGTCATTGGAGAATATGAAAAAAATTGAGGTGTTTTTTTTATTGTTTATGTGTTTTTCTTAAATTTTTGGCCATTTTGGGGGCATTTACCTAATATTCGGCCATTACCACGTTATTACGAAAAGAAATGAAGTTTCATTTTTTTATTTCATCATGATATTCTAATATTAATGGTGCAAGTGAAACTTTTTTGGTGTGTTTTTTGTATTGTTTGTGTGTTTTTCTTGATTTTTCTGTAATTTTGGGGCATTTACTTAATATTAAGCCATTATCGCGTGATTACGAAAATAACTAAAGCTTTGTTCTCTCATTTGTTATGATATTCCAAGCTCATTTGTGTAAGTCAAAATATTTTTAAGATCTTTTTATTGTTTATGTATTTTGTTCCTTTTTTGTCACAGTATTCTAAGGTCATCGGTGCAAAGAGAATTTTTAGATGAGTTTTTGTATTGTTTATGTGTTCTCTTGATTTTCGGTTATTTTGGAGGCATTTTAAGTAATATTCGGACATTTTCAAGAAGTTACAATAAGAAGTAAATTTTTGTTCTCTTATTGTCACCATATTCTAACGTCATTGGCGCAAGTCAAAAAAATTTTGAGGCATTTTTTGTATTGTTTATGAGTTTTTATTGATTTTTCATCCATTTGAGGGCATTTACATAATATTCGGTCATTTTCAGACAATTAGGAAAAGAAGTAATTTTTATTTTGTTATTCGTCATGGTATTCCAAGGTCATTGTTGACAACCAAAAAAATTGAGGCATTTTTGTATTATTTATGTGTTTTTCATGATTTTTCAGTCATTTTGGGTCATTTACATAATATTCTATCATTTTCGAACACTTACGAATAAAAGTTACATTTTATTTTCTTATTTGTCACTGTATTCTAAGGTAATCGGTTCAAGTCGAAACATGCATTTTTTGTATAGTTTATGTGTTTTTGTTGATTTTTGATCATTTTGGGGGCATTTACGTAATATTCGACCGTTTTCGGACAGTTACAAAATAAAGTAAATTTTTTGTCTCTTATTTGTCACGATATTCTAAGGTCATTGATGCAAGTAAACTTTTTAGGCATTTTTATTTTGTTTATATGTTTTTCTATATTTTTCTACCATTTTGGGGCATTACGTAATACTCAACCATTTTCGAGTAGGTATGAAAAGAAGAAAAACTTTTTTCTCGTATTCATCGCGATATACTAAGGTCATTGGTGTAAGTTAAATTTGTTTGAGGCCTTTATGTATTGTTTATGTGTTTTTATTGATTTTTCAGCCATTTTGAGGCAATTACGTAATATTCGATCATTTTTAGGCAGTTACAAAAAGAAGTAAAGTTTTTTTCTCTTATTCAACATGATATTTTCATTTCATTAGTGGAAGTCGAAATATTTTTTGAAGCGTTTTTTGGATTGTGTATGTGTTTGTCTTGATTTTTTCGTCCATTTTGGAGCATTTACTATATATTCGGGCATTTTTGGGTAGTTAGGAAAAATAGTAATGTTTTGTATTCATAATCCTCACGATATTATAACGTTTTGTATGCTTATGTGTTTTTCTTGATTTTTCGATCATTTTGGATCATTTATGTAATATTTATCAATTTTCAGGCAGTTACAAAAAGAAGTAAAGTTTTGTTGTCTTATTCGTCACGATATTCTAAGGTCATTTTTGACTCAAGTCGCAATTTTTTTGAGGCAATTATTTGTATTGTATATGTGTTTTTCTTAATTTTTTTATCATTTTGGGGAATTTATGTAATATTCGGTCATTTTCAAGCAGTTACGAAAAGAATTAAAGTTTCGTTCTCTTATTCGTCATGATATTCTAAGGTCATTGGTGTAAGTCAAAACTTTTATGAGATGTTTTTATATTGTTCATGTATCTTTCTCGATTATTCAGTCATTTTGGAGGGCATTTACGTAATATTTGGCCATTATGTTGGAGTTAGGTAAAGAAGTAACATTTCATTCTCTCGTCACAATATTCTAAGATCATTGGTAGAAGATGAAAAATTTTGAGTCATTTTTGTATCGTTTATGTGTTTTCTTGATTTTCGGTCATTTACGTAATATTCGGCCATTTTTTTGCAGTTACGAAAGAAGTAAGTTTTGTTCTCTTATTTGTGACAATATTCTAAGGTCATTGGTTCAAGTCATTTTTTAAGGCATTATTTGTATCATTTATTTATTGGCCATTTTGGGTCATTTACGTAATATTTGGTCACTTTTGGGCAGTTACTAAAGATATAAGGTTTTATTCTCTTATTCATCACGATATTCTTAGGTCACTGGTAAAAGTCGATTTTTTGTGGTTTTTTTGTTACATTTATGTCTTTTTTAATTTTTCTGTCATTTTGGGGAATTTATGTAATATTCTGTCATTTTTGCGCATTTACGTAATATTCAATCATTTTTGGGATGTTAGAAAAGAAGTAACGTATTGTTCTCTTGTTCATCACGATATTCTAAGGTCATTGGTGCAAGTCAAAATAAATTTGAGGAATTTTTGTATCTTTTGTGTTTTTCTTGATTTTTTGGCCATTTCGGGGCATTTACGTAATATTCGTCCGGATTCGATCAACTAGAGAATGAAGTAATATTTTTTTTCTCTTATTCGTTATGATATTCTTATGTATTTGGTGCAAATCAAAAAAATTAGGATTTTTTTGTATCATTTATGTGCTTTTCTTAATTTTTTGGCCATTTTGAGAAATTTACTTAATATTAGGCCACTTTTCGGGCATATATGAAAAAGAAGTAAATTATTGTTATCTTTTACTTGTCACGATATTTTGATGTCATTGTGTAAGTCAAAATATTTTTAAGGCATGTTTTTGTATCGTGTATGTGTTTTTCTTTATTTTCAGCTATTTTGGATCATTTACGTAATATCCAACAATTTTTGGCTAGTTAAGAAAATGAGTTAAGTTTTGTTCTCTTATTCGTCACGATATATTAAGGCCATTGATGCAAGTCGCAATTCTTTACGCGTTTTTTGTATTATTTATTTGTTTTTCTTGGCCATTTTTGGGAAGTTATGAAAAGAATTAATGTTTTATTTTCTTATTTGTCACCATATTCTTAGGTCATTGGTGCAAATAAAAAATTTTTGAGGCTTTTTCGTATCGTTTATGTGATTTTCTTGATTTTGGGTGATTTTGGAGCATTTACGTAATATTTGATCATTTTTGGTCATTTACATAATATTTGGCCATTTTCGGGCAATTACAAAAAGCAGTAATGTTTTGTTCACTTATTCGTCATAATATTCTAAGTTCATTGGTGCAATTCAAATTTATTTTGAGGCGTTTGTTTTGTATTTTTTTTAATGTATTTTTCTTGATTTTTTGGTCATTTTGGTGGTATTTACGTAATATTCGATCATTTGAGTTAGTTAAAAAATTAAATAATATTTTATTCTCTTATTCTTCAAGATATTCTAAGGTTATTTGTGCAATTAGCAATTCTTTTAGGCGTTTTTAATTCATTTATTTGCTTTTCATGATTTGGTTTTTGCCATTTTGGGGAATTTATGTAATATTCTGCCATTGAGACTGTTACGGAAAGAAGTAAAGTTTTATTGTCTTTTACTGGTCACGATATTCTAAGGTTGTTGGTGCAATTCAAAAATTTATATGGCGTTTTTATATTGTTTATGTGTTTTAGTTGATTTTTCAGCAATTTTGGGGGTATTTATGTAATTGTAATCATTTAAAATTTATTAAATATAAATTTATAAAATAATTCGAATTATATTGAATTCATAAATATATTAATCCAAATAAATATTATGGATTGATATAATTGACTTAAATATTTATGTCCAATAAATACAGATTTAATTAAAGTCTAAATTAATTGATTTGGGCTACATTGGATGAACCCAATTTGTTAAACCCAATCCCATCTCACTCTAGAGCCCATCTTGGCGCGACGTGTGCAGATGATGTGGCATGCCAAGTCAAATAAGAAAACCAATAGAATCATGACATGTGTCAAAGATGACAAGCCCACTCTATAAAGGCCATATGCCATGTCACTTAAATCGGATTGGCTGAACGGAATCCTATTCCAATCACAACTCCTCTATTCTAAAACTATGAATAGGGGTCCTCATAATTCAGGAAAGAGACAGAGAAAATTCTAAACAAGAAGCTAGAGAAATTATGTGGTACAAACGACATTTAATTCTCTACAAAGCTACATATTTAAGAATTCAAGCATTCAAGTTCAAAAACGATCAAGATCAAGATCAAGATCACCAAATTCAAGAACAAGCTCGAAGCCCTTGAATCCAAGTAAAAGTCAAGATCAAGATAAAGTTCAAGTTCAAGTTCATCATAGATTCAAGAACAAGCTTTAAAGCCCTTGAATTTATATTTTGAAAAGGCGAATTCAGAGGAATTATAGAGATTATAACAGTCGAATTTGAAATAATAAAATTGATTGTTGCTATAATTTTCCGTTCTTGATAATTGTTTTCTCGACGCGAATTTTATTGTCTACAAATTCTGGCACGCCTAGTGGGACAATTTCTACCTCTCATCTCAACTTTTCAAACGTCAAAGAATATCAAGATGACTTCTATGAAAAACAACTCTTGATAAACCGCCTCTAAGGTCATTAGCTCCAAGTTCTCTATTAAAGTTGAAGACATCCTTGGTGTTACCTTTGGAAGTTTTGGAGCTGTTACGAGAAGCAAGGCTGCTACACTAGGACAACAAACGCTTCAAGTGTTGTCTGTGTCAACTCCTGTTTTTGGGTCTTCGACTCCAAAAGGAGCAAGTTCCTCCACAAATTCTCTAGAAGGAGGAAGTAGTGTTGCTGAAAAGATCAAGAAGACATTGGCTCTACTTGAGCAATCTGGTTCCAAGAACTCTACCACAAGGAAGAATTGTGATTCAACTTATGAATTATCTCCACGTATATCGCGTAACGTGAGTCCACTGAAAATTAACTTACGCGACAATCCATGTTACTCTCCTGCATCTCCGATGATCATGCAAATGATGGTGACTGCTGCTTCCTCTCTTGAGGAACAACTCGCAAATCTGACGAAGTTGGTTGAAGGATTGATGAAGCATGTACAACACCAATAATCTCGAATTGACAAGTTGATGGACAGGATAGAACGACTTTTCGATGGAGATGCGAGCCATGCACCTGGAAAGGGCATTGAAGTTCAAGAAAATCAAAGATCCTGCTAAGAAAGCCCTGTTTGTTAAAGAGATGCCAGTTTCTTCTGAAGGAATTATCCCAGTCGATATCTTGAAGGAGTTTATTGAAGGCACTATCAAAGATAAGTATGAAGTCTCCACCAAGTCTTCTCATATGTATGCTAAGTCATACACTGCTAGGATTGATAATTTTAAAATGTCTGTTGGTTATCAACTCCCAAATTTCAACAATTTGAGGGAAAAGGAAATCTGAAACAACATGTCGTGCACTTCATGGAGACATGTAATAATGCTGGAACATATGGAGACTATCTTGTTAAACTGTTTGTCCACTCTCTAAAAGGAAATGCCTTTGATTGGTACACGGATCTCGAACCTAACTCTATTAATAGTTGGGAGCAACTAGAACATAAGTTTCTCAATAGCTTCTATAGCACAAGGCGCACGGAGAGAATGGTAGAACTCACGAATACTCGTCAAAGGAAGGATGAAACGGTCATATATTTCATAAATCGATGGAGGAACGTGAGCCTAAATTGCAAGGACGGGCTTAGTGAAGCTTCTGCCATCGAAATGTGTATTCAAGGAATGCACTGGGAGCTTCTTTACATGTTACGAGGAATAAAACCAAAATCTTTCGAGGAGTTAGCTACTCGCGCTCATGATATGGAGTTGAGCATGTCATCTGCTGGAAAAGATATGACTATTGTCCATGATCCTCGCAAAGGAAGGGACAAGCAAGAACCCAAGAGACGGAGCAAGTTTCTGCCCAGAAATGACAATAAAAAATCCATAAGTGTAAATGTGTCACCCGCAAAGTTCACCACGAATGAGGGCGTAAAACAAAATGTGAGAACGACTTTCCAAGCACGTTCAAATCAAAAGTTGACGCTAAGAGAGATGCAAGGAAAAAATTATCCCTTATTGGATTCTAACGTTTCTGAAATTTTTGATGAATTGCTTGAGTTAAAGCTCATTGACTTGCAAGAGATAAAGTGACTCGATGAAGCAGGAAAAACTGATGACCCAAATTATTGCAAGTATCACAGACTTGTGAGTCATTTTCTTGAAAAATGTTTTGTCTTTAATGATAGAGTGGTGTGATAGGCTAACGAAAACAAAATTATCCTTGATGATGAGAAGGCTAGTTCTAACCAGATCTCTATCACGTTTGGGTCACTGGATCCGGTCCAAATATATACCTATGAAACGCATAAAGAAGAGCCAGTAGAATAGGACGTTGACATAGATAGTGATGAGGGTTGGATTCTTGTAACTAGGCGAAGACGCAAGAATTAAAGCTTACAAAAAGAATTATCCGAGAAACCGGTTAGAGGAAAAATGATGAAGAAATTAGAGAAGTAAAAATCAATCAAGCGCACCAAAAGGGAAAAGGTTAAAGTGCATCACTATCAAAAACCTCGACGTCTTGTGACTCTAGAGGAATTCTTGCCAAGCTTGTTTGACACAAAGTCTACTCAAGGAAATGTCGAGGCATCATGTTTCAATGTGGATAAAGAACAAACAATGAAGGTTCCTCCTATAGTAAAAGAAGGAACAACGAGTGAATCCTCACCAAAAGTGTCTCCTGGGGAAGATGAAAAAGAAACAAGGGAAATCTCAGAAATGATGCCTTTTTCATCTTCTGAAAAATCTATTGCACTTTCTTCTCAAGAATCACATGTCTGTGATAAAATCACATTTACAAATAACATCTTCTATTTGGTGAAACACTACACAATCGTCCTTTGTATATGGTGGGTCATGTGCTAGAGAAGAAGATAAATAGAATCTTAATCGATGAAGGGTCTGGAGTCAACATTTTACCTATCCACACATTGAAGGAACTTGGCATCACGACTGGGGAACTTAGTGAAAGTCGTCTGTTGATACAAGGATTTAATCCAAGGTGACAGAGGTCCATAGGCTCTATTAAATTAGAGATTCACATGGGAGATTTGTGATAAAGCGCATGGAGGCATGTGATTGACGCAAAGACATCATACAATATATTACTTGGCAGGCCTTGGGTACATGAGAATAGAATTGTCTCATCTTCTTACTATCAATGTTTGAAATATCTTGATGGCGGAATTGAAATAAAGATAGTTGCAGATGATAATCCTTTTAGCGAAGTGGAGACACACTTTGCGGATGCGAAATTCTATTTGAGAAGTTATGTTGTTAAAGGGTCAAATCCAATGACGTCAAATCAACCAAGATCGATAAGATCACAAGCAAAAGAATTGAAGCGGCTATCGAAAAGGTGAAAATTGACACTAAAGACTCTTGTCCCATTATTAATGAAGGGAAGATCCTATCTTCAAAGAAGAAGCAGACTTCTAGGCTTTTCTATGTTCCAAAAGCAAAGAAAGAATAAGATCAACCATCTAACCTTGAAGAAAATGCATTAAGAGGGCTAACTCTTCCTATCAGACAGATTGATGCAATAAACTTGTCTTCAAAGTTGCCTAAAAAGTCAGTCGCTCAAGATTAAATGCTAGATATGGCTCTCCCAACAAAACGCACAAGAGAAGGTTTTGATCCCAATGCCTACAAGTTATTTGTGAAGGCCGGATACAACCCTAGTGAGCCATCAGCACTAGGGAAACTCCCATCAGAACATACAACTAGGAAAGCGCGTGAAGGCCTAGGTTATAGCCAACCACCGCCAATTCGCATTTCCATAAGAAGGGCCAGTAATAATCATATAACTTTTGAAGATGACGTCACTGCTCCCAATAAAAGACATTCCATCTTTGATCGACTTGGTGAAGCGACAACAAGAATTTCTGTGTTTGAGAGGTTAGGTCCTCTAAAGAAGAATAACAATAACATGAGAAGTTATTTAAAAGTTACGATGCCTACTTCACATTTGATTCGAAAGGATTTCAGAAGTTTGATTCCTTCTAGGATGAGGCGACGAGTGGAACTTGTGGTTTCCTATAAAGAGGAAATCAAGGCAAAGGTTCATATTGTGGTTTACACCAAAGAGAGCGAGAAAGATGAAGAAAGTGTAGGTTCCTCAAATCATGTTACAATCCAAAATGAGTACGATTCTTTGCCTCAAAAGAAGATTGAGGAAGAGGTAGAAGATATTGTCTCGTGTTGTCATATATCGGTCAATGACAATGATCCTGTGGAAGACGAAGATGCTAAAGATGTTCCACCAGAACTTGAAGAAGGAGTAAAGATCACAATGGATCCTTTGAAGGAAGTTAACCTTGACACTGATGAAAACCCAAAGCCAACTTACTTGAGTGCGTTTCTAGAAATTGGTGAAGAAGTCGCTTACATGAATATACTAAAAAAAAATAGAGATGTCTTCGCTAAGAGTTATAAAGAAATGCCTGGATTGTATCCTAGAGTAGCGGTTCATCAATTGGCAGTCAAAAATGGTTCTAGTCTTGTTAAACAAGCTCAAAGATGTTTTAGACTAGACTTGATTCCGTTGATAGAAAATGAAGTTAACAAACTCATTGAGGCAATCCTTATTTGTGAGGTCAAATATCTTACATGGATTTCATGTATTGTTCCTGTGAGGAAGAAGAATGGTCAAATTCGAGTTTGCGTTGACTTTAGAGATCTCAATAATGCATGCCCTAAAGATGAGTTTCCTCTTGTTGGTGATTTATGCCACCAGTGGTTATGAGGCAATGTCGTTAATGGATGGTTCTTCTGGATATAATCAAATCCGCATGTCACCAAAAGATGAAGAACTCACTGCATTTCGCACGCCAAAAGGTATTTATTGCTACAAAGTGATGCCATTTGGTTTAAAGAATGTTGGCGCCACATATCAAAGGGTTGTACTCTACCCCCGGACCAACATCCTTCGCGCTATGCAAAATATCTTTGACGACTTGCTCCAAAAATGTTGAATGTTACGTTGATGATTTGGTAGCAAAGTCGAGGAAGAGGGGTGATCATTTGAAAGACTTAAGAATGGTGTTTGAGTAACTCTGAAGATATCAATTAAGGATGAATCCATTGAAATGTGCCTTCAGAGTTACTTCTGGAAGTTCCTTGGCTTTATTGTGAGACATCGAGGAATTGAAATTGATCAAGCCAAAGTCGATGAAATATCAAAGATGCATGAACCTCGAGATATTCATGAGTTAAAAAGTCTCCAAGGAAAGTTAGCCTACTTGAGAAGGTTCATCTCAAATCTAGCGGGGAGATGTCAAACATTCAGTCATCTCATGAAGAAAGGTGCTCTTTTAATTGGGACCAAACATATAGTGAAGCCTTTAAAAGTATCAAACTGTATCTAGTGAAACCTCCGGTTTTGGCAGCCCCTATACCTGGAAAACCATTGATATTCTACATTGCATCATAAGAAAGGTCTGTAGGAGCCCTGTTAGCTCAAGAGAATAGTGAAGGCAAAGAAATTGCTCTTTATTACTTAAGTAGAACGATGACGCCAAATGAGCTAAATTATTCGCCAATTGAAAAGTTATGCATGGCACTAGTCTTCTCAATTCAAAAGATGAAGCATTATTTTCAAGCTCATGTTGTTCGCCTCATTTCTAGAGCAAATCCCAACAAGTTTGTTATGTCAAAACCTGTCCTTAGTGACCTACTAGCAAGATGGTACCTCCAATTCCAACAATTTGAGATTGTGTACATTCCTCAAAAATCCGTGAAGGGACAAGCATTAGCGGATTTCTTAGCAGACCATCCTATACCAAATGATTGAGAGTTAACTGATGAGTTTGCTGATGAAGATGCGATGTTAATTGAAGTTCAACCTCCTTGGAAAATGTATTTTGACGGGGCTGCACATCGCAGCGGAGCTTGTGCTGGCGTGGTGTTCATCACTTCACAAGAACAGATTATACCATTCTCTTTTACTCTAAAACAATGTTGCTCCAATAATGTCGCTGAATATCAAGCACTGATACTTGGAGTTGAAATGACCCTTGACATGAAACAATTACATTTACAGGTCTTTGGTGACTCTCAATTGGTGATTAATCAACTCTTAGGAAGTTATGAGGTAAAAAGGCCTGAATTGCACCCTTATCATGATTATTCTCAAAAGTTGATAAGATGGCTTGGGGATGTAACCCTTCAACATGTGCGTTGAACAGAGAATAAGAAAGCTGATGCATTGACTACTTTAGCTTCAACGCTAACCCTTCCTGATCAAACGCAAGTAATTGTCTGTCAAATATGGATAGTACTACTGTCAAATGAGAAAGAATATATTGAAAATAAGCTTGATCATATCGTCTCCATTGTTGAAGCTGCGAAGGAAGATTCGAGAAAACCCATCATTGACTACCTATGTTATGGGATACTTCTAGAAAATCCAAGAAGAAGAACTGACATACGTCGCCGTGCACCTCGTTTCCTTTACTACAAGGATGCATTATATAGGAGATCATTTGAGGGTATGTTATTACGATGTCTGGGAGAGGAAGAAGCGATTCAAGCTCTGCAAGAAGCACACTCAGGAGTATGTGGATCACATCAATGTAGACCAAAACTTCACTTTCACATAAAAAGGATGGGGTATTACTGGCCAACCATGGTGAAAGATTACTTATATTACGCTAGGAAATGCAATGCTTGTCAATTTCATGCGAATTTCATTCATCAGCCACCTGAAGTATTGCACCCAACCATCGCATCTTAGCCATTTGACGCTTGGGGATTGGATATTGTAGGACCATTTCCAAGGTCTTCTGGTGGACACTTGTACGTCTTGGTTGCAACTGATTACTTTTCAAAATGGGCTGAAGTTGTCGCTCTTAAAAAGGTGAAGAAAGAGAATGTTACAAATTTTATCGGAGTAAATATTATCTATTGCTTTGGCATCCCTCGCTATATAATAACAGACAATAACAAGTTAATGAGCAAAATTTGTGATCTTTTTGGATTTAAGCAGCGTAAATCTTCTACATACCATGCTGCCGCTAATGGTCTTGCTGAAGCAGTCAATAAGACTCTAAGCAACCTGCTCAATAAAGTTGTCTCCAAATCTAAACGGGATTGGCATGAAAGAATGGAAGAAGCTTTGTGGGCATATATGACAACATATAGCACACCAACTCAAGCAACACCATATTCACTTACTTTTGGAGTTAGAGCAGTCCTGCCACTCAAGCGTCAAATACCCTTCTTAAGACTCGCTATTCAAGAAGGGATCACTGAGGAAGAAAATGTTCGATTGTGTCTTGCTGAGTTTGAAGGACTTGATGAAAAGAGGTTAGAATCCCAACAAAACCTTGAATGTTATCAAGCTCGTTTATCTCGTGCTTTTGATAAGAAGGTTCACTTGAGGTGCTTTCAAGTTGGTGATGAAGTTCTCACGGTAAGAAGACCAATCATTACTTCGCACAAGTCTGGGGGCAAATTTACCTCCAAGTGGGATGGACCATATGTCGTACAAGAAGCATATTCAAATGGTGCTTACAAGCTTGTTGATGCTGATGGCTTAAGGATCGTAACTGCCAAATTCCTAAAGAGATACTATCCTTGAAGTAAGATGATGCTCCTTAAGGTACGAGCCTAAATTGCATGTCACTCCTGGCCCACAAGAGTATAAACTGTGTACGGCACAACCGCACACACAAAAAAAAAGAATAATCACTCAAATCCCCAGAACTACGTTGTGACTTTTTGATCCTCTTTATTGAGGTACGTAGGCGCTTAGAACCATATTCTAAGTTTAGTTGTATGAGTGTCAAAAATAAAAATGTTCCCACTTAAATTCAAAGAAAAGTCAAAGCGATATGTATTTTATCTTTTGTCTCATCAAACTTTACACTTGTACGAAGTATTAATGGATCTATGGAAGGGGAAACTCTTATAAAATATGAATCTCTTATTAGTACGGTGGAAGTCTTTAAATTAGATGAAGTATGTGAATTGAAGTCTTTATATTCTTCAAGTTTATTATTTGAAGTATCCAAATTCTCTAAGTATACAGGTTGAAGTATTCAAATCCTCTAAGTATGAAGGTAGGACTTCAAGTATGTAAGTAGAAGTCTCAAAATGTGTATGTAATTGAATTCCATACTTAAAGGTGCGCGAGGTTTGTCCCTTTTCACCTTAAGCTAGCCTTTTCACGGGTGTATACTTAAAAGAATCTTTTAAAATTTTCATGTCTTAAGGTGGACGATATGTGTCCCTTTGCACCTTAATCTAGCTTAGTTGCAAATTTATCCTTCAATGAATCTTTTAATTTCTATGCCTTAAGGTGGACAAACTTGTCCTTTTGCACCTTAAGCTAGAGTTCCCACAGATTTATCTTCAAAGGGATCTTTGAAATTCCATGTCTTAAGGTGGACATTATTTGTCCCTTTGACCCTTAAACTGGTCCTTTCATGGGTTTATCCTGTCTCAAGTTGGTTAATGTCACGACCCAAACCGGGTTGCGACTGGCACCCACACTTACCCTCCTATGTGAGCGAACCAACCAATCTAAACCTTAACATTTCAATGTAATAACAACAGAAAATAATGCGGAAGACTTAACTCATTAATAAAATCAATTCAATAACTATCAATATTCAACATCTATTATTCTCAAAACCTGGAAGTCATCATCACAAGAACATCTAAAATCGAATGACTAAACTAAGAGTATTCTAAAAGCTAAAAGTACATAAGAAGCTAGTCCATGCCGGAAGTTCAAGGCATCAAGACTTGAAGAAGAAGATCCAGTCCAAGCTAGAAGCATTAGCTCACCCTGAATTTCCGATGTAGTAAGACTGGCTTGAATTACTGTTGAGTTGAAGACGATGGCACGTTTGCTGTACTCCACAAATAAACAAGAAGAAAACATAAAAGTAGGGGTCAGTACAAAACACGGGTACTGAGTAGATATCATCGGCCAACTCAAAATAGGGAACAGTATATATCAATATTATCGTAAATCAACTATATAACTCAACATGTAGCCACAACAAGTATTATAATCATCAATAAGTACCATCAAGTTCATCCATGAGGGCTCAAGCCTCAACACCATACTCATTTGGGAATTATGTTCGTTAGATTGAGTATATTAACATCTTTCAAGATTCATTATCTTTAATTCTCTTGTGTCGGTACGTGACACTCCGATCCCTCATATTCATTATTCCTCTTGTGTCGGTACGTGACACTCCGATCCCCTAATTCTACGTGTCGGTTCGTGACACCCGATCCCCTAATTCTACGTGTCGGTTCGTGACACCCGATCCCCTAATTCTACGTGTCGGTTCGTGACACCCGATCCCCTAATTCTACGTGTCGGTTCGTGACACCCGATCCCCTAATTCTATGTGTCGGTTCGTGACACCCGATCCCCTAATTATACGTGTCGGTTCGTGACACCCGATCCCCTAATTCTACGTGTCGGTTCGTGACACCCGATCCCCTAATTCTACGTGTCGGTTCGTGACACCCGATCCCCTACATGTGTCGGTACGTGACACTCCGATCCACTAATATCATTCTGTAATTTATCAAGCCTTCTCTATACCAAGTCATCCTCAACCCCATTGCTTTAATTCATCAAGCCTTCTTCTATACCAAGGCATCATCAATCCCATTACTTTAATTCATCAAGCCTTCTTCTTATACCAAGGCATCATCATTAATAACGTATATTAAAGTTTCTTTTCAAGATTTGGGATTCAATATTTTCATCATGCTTATCTTATCACAATCACATAATCATATTCATGCAAACATACAATTAAGCATATAGTAGGGTTTACAATACTACCAATACATATCATTCTCTATTAAGAGTTTACTATGAAAGCATGAAAACCATAACCTACCTCCACCGAAGAATTGGAATCAACAAGCAATCTCCCAAGCTTTGATATTCTTCTTCCTCGTTCGACTCTCTCTCTCTCTCAATCGATCAATCTATCTCTCGCTTTTCTTTTCTCTTTTCTTATTCAAAACCCTCTTTCTTTTACCCCAAATTAACATATAATTAAGAATAAAAGATGGCAATAATACCCCACTAATTAACATAGGGTTACCTCTTTTAACCCCCAAGAATTTGAGTTATTAATATAAACCCACGAAATCTATAATTAAGGAAAGAATAGTCCAAAAACGTCCCTTAAAATGTGTAAGGAAATCCGATTCTGCCTGGGATTTGCGCAACCTGTGACGGGCCGTCGTGACTGCGACGGTCCGTCCTGCAGGTCGTCGCAAGGGTCAGAGAGTCAATTTCCACTGAACAATCTATGACGGTCCGTCACGCCTGTGACGGTCCGTCCTGCCATTCCGTCACGAAGTTCAGAGAGTCAATTTTCAGTACCCAATTTCAGATTTTCTAAGTGTTTTGAAACGAGACCCTGCGACGGTCCGTCGTGCCCATGACGGTCCCTCTTGGGGTCCGTCGCTTCTGCCAGTTTTTCCAGAAATAAAGTCTGCTGCTCAAAACGACTAAACGGGTCGTTACATTAGATACCAATTTACCCATCGTTCGTCCCCGAACGATCAAAAGAAGGAAAACAAGGGCGAAAAGGAGTACCTGAATCTTTAAACAGATGTGGGTATCTTTCTCGCATATCCGCCTCCTTCTCCCAAGTGGCTTCTTCAACCGGTCGATTCTTCCATTGCACCTTGATGGATGCAATCTCTCTTGACCTCAACTTGCGAACTTCTCTATCTAAAATAGCAACAGGCTCCTCCTCATAAGACAAGTTCTCATCAAGCAAAACTGAATCCCAACGGATAATGTAGTTTCCATCCCCATGGTATCTTTTCAACATCGACACATGGAATACCGGATGTACTCCGGACAGTCCTGGAGGTAAGGCTAACTCATAAGCCACCTCTCCTACTCGCTTAAGTACTTCAAATGGTCCAATGTACCTTGGACTTAGTTTACCCCTTTTACCAAACCGCATCACCCCTTTCATGGGTGAAACTTTCAACAAGACTTGTTCACCCTCCATGAACTCTAAGTCTCTAACCTTTCGATCTACATATTTTTTTTGTCTACTTTGCGCCGCTAGAAGCTTTTCTTGAATAGACTTCACTTTTTCCATCGAATCCCTCAAGAGATCAGTACCCCAAGGTCTAACCTCGAACGCATCAAACCAACCGATGGGAGACCTACATCTCCTACCATACAATGCTTCAAATGGAGCCATATCAATGCTTGAGTGATAGCTGTTATTGTATGAAAACTCCGCTAAGGGTAAGAAGCTATCCCAATGGCCACCAAATTCTATCACACACGCACGAAGCATATCCTCCAACACTTGAATCGTTCGCTCAGACTGACCATCGGTCTGGGGATGGAACGCGGTACTAAGGTCCAACCTAGTACCCAATTCCGCATGCAATGTTTTCCAAAACTTAGAAGTAAACTGCGTACCTCTATCTGATATGATGGATAGTGGAACCCCATGCAATCGAACGATTTCTGAGATATAGATCTTGGCTAACTTCTCGGCATTGTAAGTCACCTTAACCGGAATAAAATGAGCAGATTTAGTTAACCTATCAACAATCACCCAAATGGAGTCATACTTACCCATTGTCTTCGGAAGACCAACCACAAAATCCATTGCAATTCTTTCCCACTTCCATTCCGGAATGGGCATTCTCTGAAGTGTTCCTCCGGGCCTTTGGTGTTCATACTTTACTTGTTGACAGTTTGGACATTTGGAAATAAAATCCACAATGTCACGCTTCATTCCACTCCACCAAAAGTGTTGCTTTAGGTCACGATACATCTTGGTTGCGCCCGGATGTATAGAATACCTTGAACTATGAGCCTCTGTCAGAATAGTGTTGATCAAACCATCGACGCGGGGTACACATACTCTTCCCTTGATTCTCAAAACACCTTCCTCATCGATTTGTGCTTCCTTAGCCTCTCCTCGCAATACCTTATCTTGGATTCTGTGCAGTTTCTCATCATCGAACTGTCTTCCCTTAATTTTGTCAAGAAAGGAAGATCTTGCCTCCACCGAAGCCAACAATCCTCCCTTCTCATTTACTTCTAATCTCATCAAGTCATTAGCTAGAGTTTGAACCTCTCTAGCCAATGGGCGTCTAGAAGCTTGCAAGTGAGCTAGACTTCCCATGCTTCCCGCCTTTCTACTTAAAGCATCTGCTACAACATTCGCCTTCCCTGGATGATACAAGATAGTGATATCGTAGTCCTTTAGTAACTCCATCCATCTCCTCTGTCTTAATTTCAAATCTTTCTGAGTAAAGACATACTGTAGGCTACGATGATCCGTATAGATCTCACACTTAACCCCATATAAATAGTGTCTCCATTGTTTTAATGCCAACACTACCGCGGCCAATTCCAAATCATGAGTGGGATAGTTACGTTCATGCACTTTTAATTGTCTTGAAGCATAAGCAATCACACTCTTCTCTTGCATTAGTACTGCACCCAAACCAGAATAGGATGCATCACAATAAACAATGAAGTTCTTACCCTCTACTGGCAAGGTAAGGATAGGTGCGGTAGTCAACAAAGTCTTGAGCTTCTGAAAGCTTTCCTCACATTCATCCGACCATACAAATGGGACGTTCTGCTTAGTCAAGTTCGTCAATTGGGAAGCAATAGAAGAGAATCCCTTGACAAATCGACGGTAGTAGCTAGCTAACCCAACAAAGCTCCTTATTTCTGACACATTAGTGGGTCTTACCCAATTCTTCACTGTCTCAATCTTAGAAGGATCCACCATCACTCCATCCTTAGAAACCACGTGCCCCAAGAAGGACACCACATCTAGCCAAAACTCACACTTAGAGAACTTGGCATAAAGCTTTTTCTCCCTCAACATTTCCAATACCATTCTCAAATGCTCGTCATGTTCCTTCTTGCTCTTTGAGTATACCAATATATCATCAATAAATACGATCACGAAGAGGTCCAAATATGGCTTAAAAATCCCGTTCATCAAGCTCATGAACGCAGCAGGGGCATTCGTAAGACCAAAGGACATCACTACAAATTCGTAATGCCCATACCTCGTTCGAAAAGCAGTCTTTGGCACATCCATTGCCCGTATTTTCAATTGATGATAACCGGATCTCAAGTCAATCTTAGAGAAGACACAAGCACCTTGTAACTGATCGAACAAATCATCAATGCGGGGAAGAGGATACTTGTTCTTTATGGTTACCTTATTCAGTTGTCTGTAGTCTATGCACATTCGAAAACTCCCATCCTTCTTCTTCACAAACAAAACCGTAGCACCCCAAGGAGATGCACTTGGTCTAATGAAGCATTTGCTCAACAACTCTTGAAGTTGGGCTTTTCACTCCCTCTACCTCTATCACGAAGTCCACCACTTCTTGGAAGGATTTTGCCGTTGCCGCTATCTGTAAGACCGAAATCCGCAATTCTGACCTCAACCCCTTCACAAACCGGCGAATCCGCTCTTGAGGACTGAAACAGAGTTGAGTGGCATATCTGGATAGTGCACGAAACTTAGCCTCATAAGCATTAACCGACATCCTACCTTGCTCTAGGCTCAAGAACTCATCCCTTTTCCTATCCCTCAAAGTTCGGGTGATATACTTCTCCATAAACAAACTAGAGAATGAGGCCCAAGTCATAGGTGGTGCCTCTATTGGTTGACACTCGATATGTGACCGCCACCACATTTTGGCGTTCCCTTGAAACTGATAAGTCACAAACTCCACACCAAACCGTTCTACTATACCCATCTTGTGCAGTAGCTCGTGACAGTCAACCAGAAAATCATAAGCATCCTCAGATTCCGCACCCTTGAAGACTGGAGGTTTCAATTTCAAGAACTTACTGAAAAGTTCATGCTGATCATTTGTCATTATAGGCCCAGTAGTTAGGCGTGGAAACGTGCCTATTTCCAATGGAACATCCATGCGGGGAGCCATAGTAGCCGCATGTTGTACTTCTGAAATCGGAGGTGTTGGCGCAGAAAACACTGGAGGTGCCTGACCTTGATCAGATAACCCGCTAAGATAAGTCAGAACCTGATTGATCATCTCTGGGGTAGGTAGGGGTGGCATTTCCTCATTTTGCACTTGTTCATTCACCCCATCCTCCCCCTCTCTTATCACTTCCTTAGTCGGTGGAGGAGTCACCGCCCTAGTATCATATGGGCTCGGTGCTCGTCCTCTTCCTCTAGAGGACGTCCTCCCACGACCTCTACCACGGCTCCTTGCCGCTGTTCTTCCTCGAGCCACAGCCCCAGTGGCTGGCTCAGTTGTTTCTTGTCTGGCCGGTGTTGGTGTTGGCGTAGTCGTTGCTCTAGTTCTAACCATCTGCGAAAGAGAGTGAAGATGGTCAGATACCAATTCGTATCGCCTAGATACCAATTGGACTCAAGTAGTAGCACGAAAGAAAGAATGAAAGAGTGAAATTTTCCTAAAGTCTTATAGCCTCTCAAGGAAAAGTAAAGGCGTCCCCCTACCGTTCCTTAAGACTCTACTAGACCTGTTCTTGTGTGATGAGACCAACGAACCTAATGCTCTGATACCAAGTTTGTCACGACCCAAACCGGGTTGCGACTGGCACCCACACTTACCCTCCTATGTGAGCGAACCAACCAATCTAAACCTTAACATTTCAATGTAATAACAACAGAAAATAATGCGGAAGACTTAACTCATTAATAAAATCAATTCAATAACTATCAATATTCAACATCTATTATTCCCAAAACCTGGAAGTCATCATCACAAGAACATCTAAAATCGAATGACTAAACTAAGAGTATTCCAAAAGCTAAAAATACATAAGAAGCTAGTCCATGCCGGAAGTTCAAGGCATCAAGACTTGAAGAAGAAGATCCAGTCCAAGCTAGAAGCATTATCTCACCCTGAATTTCCGATGTAGTAAGACTGGCTTGAATTACTGTTGAGTTGAAGACGATGGCACGTTTGCTGTACTCCACAAATAAACAAGAAGAAAACATAAAAGTAGGGGTCAGTACAAAACACGGGTACTGAGTAGATATCATCGGCCAACTCAAAATAGGGAACAGTATATATCAATATTATCGTAAATCAACTATATAACTCAACATGTAGCCACAACAAGTATTATAATCATCAATAAGTACCATCAAGTTCATCCATGAGGGCTCAAGCCTCAACACCATACTCATTTGGGAATTATGTTCGTTAGATTGAGTATATTAACATCTTTCAAGATTCATTATCTTTAATTCTCTTGTGTCGGTACGTGACACTCCGATCCCTCATATTCATTATTCCTCTTGTGTCGGTACGTGACACTCCGATCCCCTAATTCTACGTGTCGGTTCGTGACACCCGATCCCCTAATTCTACGTGTCGGTTCGTGACACCCGATCCCCTAATTCTACGTGTCGGTTCATGACACCCGATCCCCTAATTCTACGTGTCGGTTTGTGACACCCGATCCCCTAATTCTATGTGTCGGTTCGTGACACCCGATCCCCTAATTCTACGTGTCGGTTCGTGACACCCGATCCCCTAATTCTACGTGTCGGTTCGTGACACCCGATCCCCTAATTCTATGTGTCGGTTCGTGACACCCGATCCCCTACATGTGTCGGTACGTGACACTCCGATCCACTAATATCATTCTGTAATTCATCAAGCCTTCTCTATACCAAGGCATCCTCAACCCCATTGCTTTAATTCATCAAGCCTTCTTCTATACCAAGGCATCATCAATCCCATTAATTTAATTCATCAAGCCTTCTTCTATACCAAGGCATCATCATTAATAACGTATATTAAAGTTTCTTTTCAAGATTTGGGATTCAATATTTTCATCATGCTTATCTTATCACAATCACATAATCATATTCATGCAGACATACAATTAAGCATATAGTAGGGTTTACAATACTACCAATACATATCATTCTCTATTAAGAGTTTACTATGAAAGCATGAAAACCATAACCTACCTCCACCGAAGAATTGGAATCAACAAGCAATCTCCCAAGCTTTGATATTCTTCTTCCTCGTTCGACTCTCTCTCTCTCTCAATCGATCAATCTATCTCTCGCTTTTCTTTTCTCTTTTCTTATTCAAAACCCTCTTTCTTTTACCCCAAATTAACATATAATTAAGAATAAAAGATGGCAATAATACCCCACTAATTAACTTAGGGTTACCTCTTTTAACCCCCAAGAATTTGAGTTATTAATATAAACCCACGAAATCTATAATTAAGGAAAGAATAGTCCAAAAACGTCCCTTAAAACGTGTAAGGAAATCCGATTCTGCCTGGGATTTGCGCAACCTGTGACGGGCCGTCGTGACTGCGACGGTCCGTCCTGCAGGTCGTCGCAAGGGTCAGAGAGTCAATTTCCACTGAACAATCTATGACGGTCCGTCACGCCTGTGACGGTCCGTCCTGCCATTCCGTCACGAAGTTCAGAGAGTCGATTTTCAGTACCCAATTTTAGATTTTCTAAGTGTTTTGAAACGAGACCCTGCGACGGTCCGTCGTGCCCATGACGGTCCATCGTGGGGTCCGTCGCTTCTGCCAGTTTTTCCAGAAATAAAGTCTGCTGCTCAAAACGACTAAACGGGTCGTTACAGTTAAGCATTCAGGAGGACCTTGTAACACCTTGAGTTTACTATCAAGGGGGGAGCGTTACACGGTATCCTATTAAAGTTTCAAGTTGGTCAAGCATTCAGAAACTTGTAACACCTTCTAGTAAAGTTTCATGGTTAAAAACTCGAGACCTTGTAACACCTTGAGTTTGTTTTCAAGGCAGGAGCATTACACGACATTTTAGTAAAATATCAAATTGGTTAAGAATTCGGGGTCATGGAACACCTTGAGAGTATTATTTATTTATTTTGTTAAGGCATGGACATTAAGTACATTTTTATGTGATAAATCCTTCCATTATGTAGCCTCCGTAAAATATAAAATTTCTTTTGCTGATCTACAAAAAAAAAGGAGGAAAATACAAGTGAAGGAGAGATTGTTACCCATCAAGATGTTTGAGACTCGGAAGGTGTTAAATCTTAAATCTTTGATGCGTTATATACCTTTATATATAGATTCGGAATCATCAAGCGGATTGTAATTTCATTGTTGCTACGTCAAGACACGAGATTTTTAGTAAGTCACACAAATCTGACAATTTTTAGCATGATAGAATCTAGCGCTAACTTCAAAAAATCATATAGAAAGATTCTGAAGGTATTAAATTTTTAATTTTTGGTATGTTAGAGATCGAAAAGTCTAGTTTATGAAAAAACTAACGGTTCATGATTTCAATTTTTCTATAATGAGATATGAATTTTTTACGACAAACATGTCATGCTGTAAAAAAGTGACGAAAATAAATAAAAAAAGAGAAAAATTACCTTGAGTATGCCCTTTTCATCGTAGGCTCACAATCTATAATTGAAGAAAAAATTGTGGAGACAATGTATCTATTTATAGATGTCAAGTGGTGGGATAAAACTCTTCTCCTAGTTCAATTACAATTTCTTTTTGGCTTGGGAATAAAACATATATATGAATATGAAATTGAGTAGGATTACAATTCCTAATTGAATTATAATTTTTTTTTGGTTTGGGCAATAAACCATATGTAGGAATATGAAATTGAGTAGGATTACAATTGTTAATTCAACTATAATTCATTTTTAACTAAGGTGAATTTAGTAACTGGTTAATGCTTCAAGCCTAATCTCTAAAAGATAAAATATCTCGACAAGACTTGAAGCAGGGGGCATTTGTAATCATTTAAAATTTCTTAAATATAAATTATTAAAAATGATTCGGATTATATTGAATTCATATATATATTAATCCAAATAAATATTATGGATTGATATAATTGACTTAAATATTTAAGTCCAATAAATACGAATTTAATTAAAGTCTAAATTAATTGATTTGGGCTACATTGGATGAATTTAATTTGTTAAACCCAATCTCATCTCATTCTAGAGCCTATATTGGCGCCACGTGTGCAGATGATGTGGCATGCAAAGTCAAATAAGAAAACCAATAGAATCATGACATGTGTCAAAGATGACAAGCCCACTCCATAAAGCCCATATGTCATGTCACTTAAATCTGATTGACTGAACGAAATCTTATTCCAATCGCAACTCCTCTATTCTAAAACTATAAATAAGGGTCCTCAAATTCAGAAAAGAGACAGAGAAAATTCTAAACAAGAAACAGGATAAACTCCGTCGTACAAACGACATTTAATTCTCTACAAAGCTACAAGTTTAAGAATTCAAGCATTCAAGTTCAAGACCGATCAAGATCAAGATCACCGAATTCAAGAACAAGCTCGAAGCCCTTGAATTCAAATAAAAGTCAAGATCAAGATAATAGTTCAAGTTCAAGTTCATCATAGATTCAAGAACAAGCTTTAAAGCCCTTGAATTTATAGTTTGAAAAGGCGAATTCAAAGGAATTATAGAGATTGTAACACTCGCATTTGAAATAATAAAATTGATTGTTGATATAATTTTCCGTTCTTGATTATTGTTTTCTCGGTGCGAATTTTATTGTCTACAGTAATATTTGACCATTTCAAGCAGAAGTATAATTTTCTCTTATTCGTAATGATATTCTAAGGTCATTGCTACAGGTCAAAAAAATTTGAAGCTTTTTTGTATCGATTATGTGTTCTTTTATTTTTTGGCCATTTTAGGGCATTTATGTAATATTCGGCAATTTTGAGGTATTTACGAAAAGAAATAAAGTTTTATTCTCTTATTCGTCACGATATTCTAAGGTCATTGGTGTAACTCGAAACTTTTTTAGGCTTTTTTGTATCGTTTATGTGTTTTTATTAATTTTTGGTCATGTTAGGACATTTACGTAATATTCGATCATCTTTTATCATATATATAATATTCGGCAATTATCAGGAAATTACAACAAGAAGTAAAGTTTTGTTCTCTTATTCGTCACAATATTTTAAGGTCATTGGTGCAAGTAAAAATTATTTGAGGCATTTTTTGTATCTTTTATGTGTTTTTCTTTATTTTTCAGCCATTTTGGGGGCATTTACTTAATATTCTGCCATTTTCAGGAAATTACAAAATGAAGTTAAAGTTTTGTTCTTTTATTTGTCAGGATATCTAAGGTCATTATCTGAAATCAAATTTTTCTAGGCATTTTTTGTATCAGTAATATGTTTTTCATCATTTTTATGGTCATTTTGGAGTATTTACATGATATTCGGAAAAAAAAACTGTTGTCTCTTATTCATCACGATATTCTGAGGTCATTGGAGCAAGTTGATATATTTTGAGGCATTTTTATATTGTTTGTGTTTTTCTTGATTTTTTTCGCCATTTTGGAGGAATTGACATAATGTTCGACCATTTTCAAACAGTTACTAATAAAAGTTAAGTTTTGTTTTGTTATTTGTCAAAATATTCGAAGGTCATTGGTGCAAATTGAATTTTTTGAGGCGTTTTTCTGTATTGTTTATATTTTTTTTCTTGATTTTCGACTATTTTTGGACATTAACATAATATTCGGCCATTTTGGGGTACTTACCAAAAGAATAATTTTTTTTATCTTATTAGTCAAGATATTTTAAGGCCATTGGTGCAAGTCGAATTTTTGTAGAGGCATTTTTTGTATCATTTACTAGTTTTTGTTGATTTTCAGTCATTTTAGGGGAATTTACGTAATATTCAATTATTTCGAGTAGTTACAAAAAAAATATAGTTTTATTCTACTTATTTGTCACGATATTATAATGCTAGTGGTGCAGCTTAAAAATTCTTCAAGGCTTTTTTGTATCGATGATGTATTTTTCTTGATTTTTCTGCTATTTTTGGGCATTTACGTAATATTCAACTATCTTCGGTAGTTACGAAAAGAAGTAAAGATTTGTTGTCTTTTATTCGTCAAGATATTATAAGGTCATTGGTGCTATTCAAAATTTTATATAGTGTATGTGTTTTTGTTGAATTTTCGATCATTTGGGGGGTATTACGTAATATTTGACTATTTTCGGGTAAAAAGATAGTTTTTTTCTCTTAGTAATAACGATATTCTAAGATTATTGGTGCAAGTCGAAATTATTTTGAGGCTCTTTTGTATCAATTACGTGTTTTTCTTCATTTTTTTGCCATTTTGGGGCATTTACATAATATTCGTCCATTTTGAGGCATTTACGAAAAGGAGTAAAGTTTTGTTTTCTTATTCGTCCAGATATTCTAAGGTCATTAATGCATGTCGATGTTTTGGAGGATTTTTTGTATCGTTTATGTAATTTTCTTCATTTTTCGGTCATGTTGGGGTATTTACGTTGTTGACACCTGTAACGACCTGTTTAGTCGTTTGAGCAGCAGATTTTATTTCTGAAAAAACAGGCTGAGGCGACGAACCCAACGACGGACCGTCATGGGCACGACGGACCGTCGCAGGGTCTCGTTTCAAAACACTTAGAAAATCTGAAATTGGGTACTGAAAATCGACTCTCTGAACTTTGTAACGGAGTGGCAGGACGGACCGTCACAGGTGTGACGGACCGTCACAGGCCATTCACCCAAAATCAAGTTTCTGAACTATGCGACAGACAGCAGGACGGACCGTCGCAGGCGCGACGGCCCGTCACAGTTTGCATAATCCCAGTTGGAGTCGGATTTGTGGTTAAGTTTTAAGGGACGTTTTTGACTATTCTTGCCTTAATTATAAAGTTCGTGGGTTTATATTAATAACTCAAATTCTTGGGGGTTAAAAGAGGTAACCCTAAGTTAATTAGTGGGGTATTATTGCCATCTTTTATTCTTAATTATATACTAATTAGGGTAAAAGAAAGAGGGTTTGAATAAAGAAAATAGAAAGAACAAGAGAAAGAGAGAGAAAGTTGAGAGAGAGAGAGAATCGAACGAGAAGGGAGAAACAAAGCTTTGGGAAAATTCTTGCTTGATTCAATTCTTCGGTGGAGGTAGGTTATGGTTTTCATGCTTTCATAAGTAAACTCTTAATAGTGAATGATATGTATTGGTAGTATTGTAAACCCTACTATATGCTTAATGGTATGTTTGCATGAATATGATTATGTGATTGTGATAAGATAAGCATGATGAAAATATTGAATCCCAAATCTTGAAAAGAAACTTTAATATACATTATTAATGATGATGCCTTGGTATAGAAGAAGGCTTGATGAATTAAAGTAATGGGATTGATGATGCCTTGGAATAGAGAAGGCTTAATGATTTACAGAATGATATTAGTTGATCGGAGTGTCACGTTCCGACACATAGTATTAGTGGATCGGAGTGTCACGTTCCGACACATAGTATTAGTGGATCGGAGTGTCACGTTCCGACACATAGAATTAGGGGATCGGAGTGTCACGTACCGACACATGTAGGGGATCGGAGTGTCACGTTCCGACACATGTAGGGGATCGGAGTGTCACGTACCGACACATGTAGGGGATCGGAGTGTCACGTACCGACACATGTAGGGGATCGGAGTGTCACGTTCCGACACATGTAGGGGATCGGAGTGTCACGTTCCGACACATAGTAGTAGGGGATCGGAGTGTCACGTACCGACACAAGAGGAGGAAAGATAATGAATCTTGAAAGATGATAATATACTCAACTTAATATACTTAATTCCCAAATGAGTATGGTGTTGAGGCTTGAGCCCTCATGGATGAACTTGATGGTACTTATTGATGATTATAGTACTTGTTGTTGCTACATGTTGAGTTTTATAGTTGATTTACGATAATATTTGATATATACTGTTCCCTATTTTGAGTTGGCCGATGATATCTACTCAGTACCCGTGTTTTGTACTGACCCCTACTTTTATGTTTTTCTTCTTGTTATTTGTGGAGTGCAGCAAACGTGCCGTCATCTTCGACTCAAGAGTAACTCAAGCCAGTCTTCGTCACACCGGATCTTCAGGGTGAGCTAACGCTTCTAGCTTAGACTGGATCTTCTCCTTCATGTCTTGATGCCTTGAACTTCCGGCATGGACTAGCTTATTATGTATTTTTAGCTTTTAGATACTCTTAGTTTAGTAATTTAAAGGTAGATGTTCTTGTGATGATGACTTCCAGATTTTGGGAATAATAGATGTTGAATAATAATAGTTATTGATTTTACTTATGAGCTTAAGTCTTCCGCATTACTTTCTGTTTATATTATATTGAAATGTTAAGGTTTAGATTGGTTGGTTCGCTCACATAGGAGGGTAAGTGTGGGTGCCAGTCGCAACCCGGTTTGGGTCGTGACAAACTTGGTATCAGAGCATTAGGTTCGTTGGTCTCATCACACAAGAACAGGTCTAGTAGAGTCTTAAGGAACGGTAGGGGGACGCCTTTACTTTTCCTTGAGAGGCTATAAGACTTTAGGAAAATTTCACTCTTTCATTCTTTCTTTCGTGCTACTACTTGAGTCCAATTGGTATCTAGGCGATACGAATTGGTATCTGACCATCTTCACTCTCTTTCGCAGATGGTTAGAACTAGAGCAACGACTACGTCAACACCAACACCGGCCAGACAAGAAACAACTGAGCTAGCCACTGGGGCTGTGGCTCGAGGAAGAACAGCGGCAAGGGGCCGTGGTAGATGTCATGGGAGGACGTCCTCTAGAGGAAGAGGACGAGCACCGAGCCCATCTGGTACTAGGGCGGTGACTCCTCCACCGACTGAGGAAGTAGTAAGAGAGAGGGAGGATGGGGTGAATGAGCAAGTACAGAATGAGGAAATGCCACCCCAACCTACCCCAGAGATGATCAATCAGGTTCTGGCTTATCTTAGCGGGTTATCTGATCAGGGCCAGACACCCCAGTGTTTTCTGCACAAGCACCTCAGGCTCCGGAAGTACAACATGCAGCAACTATGGCTCCTCGTATGGAGGCCTCATTGGACATAGGTACATTTCCACGTCTGACTACTGGGCCTATAATGACAAATGATCAGCATGAACTTTTCAGTAAGTTCTTGAAATTGAAACCTCCGGTCTTCAAGGGTGCTGAATCGGAGGATGCTTATGATTTTCTGGTTGACTGTCACGAGCTACTACACAAGATGGGTATAGTAGAACGGTTTTGTGTGGAGTTTGTGACTTATCAGTTTCAAGGGAACGCCAAAATGTGGTGGCGGTCACATATCGAGTGTCAACCAATAGAGGCACCACCTATGACTTGGGCCTCATTCTCTAGCTTGTTTATGGAGAAGTATATCCCCCGAACTTTGAGGGATAGGAAAAGGGATGAGTTCTTGAGCCTAGAGCAAGGTAGGATGTCGGTCAATGCATATGAGGCTAAGTTTTGTGCATTATCCCGGTATGCCACCCAACTATGTTTCAGTCCACAAGAGCGAATTCGCCGGTTTGTGAAGGGGTTGAGGTCAGAATTGCGGATTTTGGCCTTACAGATAGCGGCAACGGCAAAATCCTTCCAAGAGGTGGTAGACTTTGTGATAGAAGTGGAAAGAGTGAAGCCAGACGACTTCACCACAACATCGACATCAAAAAGGTTTCGAAAGGGAGGTGAGTTTAATGGTTCTTACACTAGAGGACAGGGTTCGGGAAGTTACTCAGTCCGACCAATTCAGTCTTCACTACAGACTGTAGTTGGGGGACCACCTCAGACCAGTCAACACTTCTCCGAGAGGCCTATGCTTGACTCCAGAGAGTGTTATGGATGTGGGGAGATTGGACATATTAGGAAAAATTGTCCCAGACAAAGTTATAGACCCCCAATAGCTAGAGGTAGAGGTGGTCATGGTAGAGGCCGTTATTCTGGAGGACGTGGTGGTCGAGGTAATGGTGGTCACCAAAACCGCAAAGGTAATGGGCAAACTGGGGCCACTACATCATAACATGGTAGGGGCAATGGACAGACAAACGATAGGGCTCATTGTTACGCTTTCCCTGGGCGGTCTGAAGCGGAGGCATCTGATGCTGTCATCACAGGTAATCTTTTGGTTTGTGATTGCATGGCTTCTGTATTATTTGATCCCGGATCCACATTTTCTTATGTATCTTCCGCATTTGCTAATGGTCTTAATTTACATTGTGAATTGCTTGACATACCTATTCGTGTTTCTACTCCGGTGGGTGAGTCTGTGATAGTTGAAAAGGTGTATAGGTCTTGTCTTGTAACTTTTGTGGGGAGCAATACTTATGTAGATTTGGTTATCTTAGAAATGGATGATTTTGATGTAATTCTGGGTATGACTTGGCTTTCTCCGCAATTTGTAATTTTGGATTGTAATGCTAAAACGGTGACGTTAGCCAAGCCTGGGACAGATCCGTTAGTGTGGGAGGGTGACTACACTTCCAATCCGGTGCGTATCATCTCCTTTCTTTGTGCTAAGAAAATGGTTAGTAAAGGGTGTTTAGCTTTCTTGGCACATCTCAAGGATGACACTACCCAAGTACCTTCGATTGAGTCGGTTTCGGTGGTCCGTGAGTTTCTGGATGTGTTCCCTACAGATCTTCCTGGTATGCCACCAGATATGGATATTTACTTCTGTATTGATCTTGAACCGGGTACTCGCCCCATTTCTATACCCCATTATAGAATGGCTCCCGCAGAGTTAAGAGAGTTAAAGGCACAACTTCAAGAGTTGTTAAACAAAGGCTTTATTAGACCAAGTGCATCTCCTTGGGGTGCTACGGTTTTGTTTGTAAAGAAGAAGGATGGGAGTTTTCGAATGTGTATAGACTACAGACAACTAAACAAGGTAACCATAAAGAACAAGTATCCTCTTCCCCGCATTGATGACTTGTTCGATCAGTTACAAGGTGCTTGTGTCTTCTCTAAGATTGACTTGAGATCCGGTTATCATCAGTTGAAAATACGGGCAACGGATGTGCCAAAGACTGCTTTTCGAACGAGGTATGGGCATTACGAATTTGTAGTGATGTCCTTTGGTCTTACGAATGCCCCTGCTGCGTTCATGAGCTTGATGAACGAGATTTTTAAGCCATATTTGGACCTCTTCGTGATCGTATTTATTGATGATATATTGGTATACTCAAAGAGCAAGAAGGAACATGAAGAGCATTTGAGAATGGTATTGGAAATGTTGAGGGAGAAAAAGCTTTATGCCAAGTTCTCTAAGTGTGAGTTTTGGCTAGATGCGGTGTCCTTCTTGGGGCACGTGGTTTCTAAGGAAGGAGTGATGGTGGATCCTTCTAAGATTGAAACAGTGAAGAATTGGGTAAGACCCACTAATGTGTCAGAAATAAGGAGCTTTGTTGGGTTAGCTAGCTACTACCGCCGATTCGTCAAGGGATTCTCTTCTATTGCTTCCCAATTGACGAACTTGACTAATGCAGAATGTTCCATTTGTATGGTCGGACGAATGTGAGGAAAGCTTTCAGAAGCTCAAGACTTTGTTGACTACCGCACCTATCCTTACCTTGCCAGTAGAGGGTAAGAACTTCATTGTTTATTGTGATTCATCCTATTCTGGTTTGGGCGCAATACTAATGCAAGAGAAGAGTGTGATTGCTTATGCTTCAAGGCAATTAAAGGTGCATGAACGTAACTATCCAACTCATGATTTGGAATTGGCTGCAGTAGTGTTTGCATTAAAGCAATGGAGACACTACTTATATGGGGTTAAGTGTGAGATCTATACAGATCATCGTAGCCTTCAGTATGTCTTTACTCAGAAAGATTTGAACTTAAGACAGAGGAGATGGATGGAGTTACTAAAGGACTATGATATCACTATTTTGTATCATCCAGGGAAGGCGAATGTTGTAGCGGATGCTTTAAGTAGAAAGGTGGGAAGCATGGGAAGTCTAGCTCACTTGCAAGCTTCTAGACGCCCATTGGCTAGAGAGGTTCAGACTCTAGCTAATGACTTGATGAGATTAGAAGTAAATGAGAAGGGAGGATTGTTGGCTAGTGTGGAGTCAAGATCTTCTTTTCTTGACAAAATTAAGGGAAAACAGTTTGATGATGAGAAACTAAGGCGAATCCAAGATAAAGTATTGCGAGGGGAGGCTAAGGAAGCACAAATCGATGATGAAGGTGTTTTGAGAATCAAGGGAAGGGTATGTATACCCCGCGTCGATGGTTTGATCAACACTATTTTGACAGAGGCTCATAGTTCAAGGTATTCTATACATCCGGGTGCAACCAAGATGTATCGTGACCTAAAACAACACTTTTGGTGGAGTAGAATGAAGCGTGATATTGTTGACTTTATGTCCAAGTTTCCAAACTGTCAACAAGTAAAGTATGAACACCAAAGGCCCGGAGGAACACTTCAGAGAATGCCCATTCCGGAATGGAAGTGGGAAAGAATTGCAATGGATTTTGTGGTTGGTCTTCCAAGGACAATGGGTAAGTATGACTCCATTTGGGTGATTGTTGATAGGTTAACTAAATCTGCTCATTTCATTCCGGTAAAGGTGACTTACAATGCAGAGAAGTTAGCCAAGATCTATATCTCAGAAATCGTTCGATTACATGGGGTTTCACTATCCATCATATCAGATAGGGGTACGCAGTTTACTTCTAAGTTTTGGAAAACATTACATGCGGAATTGGGTACTAGGTTGGACCTTAGTACTGCGTTCCATCCTCAGACCGATGGTCAGTCTGAAAGGACGATTCAAGTGTTGGAGGATATGCTTCGTGCGTGTGTGATAGAGTTTGGTGGTCATTGGGATAGCTTCCTACCCTTAGCAGAGTTTTCATACAATAATAGCTATCACTCAAGTATTGATATGGCCCCATTTGAAGCATTGTATGGGAGGAGATGTAGGTCTCCCATTGGTTGGTTTGATGCATTCGAGGTTAGACCTTGGGGTACTGACCTTTTGAGGGATTCGATAGAGAAAGTAAAGTCTATTCAAGAAAAGCTTCTAGCGGCGCAAAGTAGACAAAAAGAATATGCAGATCGAAAGGTTAGAGACTTAGAGTTCATGGAAGGTGAACAAGTCTTGTTGAAAGTTTCGCCCATGAAAGGGGTGATGCGGTTTGGAAAAAGGGGTAAACTAAGTCCAAGGTACATTGGACCATTTGAAGTACTTAAGCGAGTAGGAGAGGTGGCTTATGAGTTAGCCTTGCCTCCAGGGCTGTCCGGAGTACATCCGGTATTCCATGTGTCGATGTTGAAAAGATATCATGGGGATGGAAATTACATTATCCGTTGGGATTCAGTCTTGCTTGATGAGAACTTGTCTTATGAGGAGGAGCCTGTTGCTATCTTAGATAGAGAAGTTCGCAAGTTGAGGTCAAGAGAGATTACATCCATCAAGGTGCAATGGAAGAATCGACCGGTTGAAGAAGCCACTTGGGAGAAGGAGGCAGATATGCAAGAAAGATACCCACATCTGTTTAAAGATTCAGGTACTCCTTCTCGCCCTTGTTTTTCTTCTTGTGATAGTTCGGGGACGAACGATGGGTAAATTGGTATCTATTGTAACGACCTGTTTAGTCGTTTGAGCAGCAGATTTTATTTCTGGAAAAACAGGCCGAGGCGACTAACCCAACGACGGACCGTCATGGGCACGACGGACCGTCGCAGGGTCTCGTTTCAAAACACTTAGAAAATCTGAAATTGGGTATTGAAAATTGACTCTCTGAACTTTGTAACGGAGTGGCAGGACGGACCGTCACAGGTGTGACGGACCGTCACAGGTGTGACGGACCGTCACAGGCCATTCACCCAAAATCAAGTTTCTGAACTATGCGACGGACAGCAGGACGGACCGTCGCAGGCGTGACGGCCCATCACAGTTTGCATAATCCCAGTTGGAGTCGGATTTCTGGTTAAGTTTTAAGGGACGTTTTTGACTATTCTTGCCTTAATTATAAAGTTCGTGGGTTTATATTAATAACTCAAATTCTTGGGGGTTAAAAGAGGTAACCCTAAGTTAATTAGTGGGGTATTATTGCCATCTTTTATTCTTTATTATATACTAATTAGGGTAAAAGAAAGAGGGTTTGAATAAAGAAAATAGAAAGAACAAGAGAAAGAGAGAGAAAGTTGAGAGAGAGAGAGAATCGAACGAGAAGGGAGAAACAAAGCTTTGGGAAAATTCTTGCTTGATTCAATTCTTCGGTGGAGGTAGGTTATGATTTTCATGCTTTCATAAGTAAACTCTTAATAGTGAATGATATGTATTGGTAGTATTGTAAACCCTACTATATGTTTAATGGTATGTTTGCATGAATATGATTATGTGATTGTGATAAGATAAGCATGATGAAAATATGGAATCCCAAATCTTGAAAAGAAACTTTAATATACATTATTAATGATGATGCCTTGGTATAGAAGAAGGCTTGATGAATTAAAGTAATGGGATTGATGATGCCTTGGAATAGAGAAGGCTTGATGATTTACAGAATGATATTAGTGGATCGGAGTGTCACGTTCCGACACATAGTATTAGTGGATCGGAGTGTCACGTTTCGACACATAGTATTAGTGGATCGGAGTGTCACGTTCCGACACATAGTATTAGTGGATCGGAGTGTCACGTTCCGACACATAGAATTAGGGGATCGGAGTGTCACGTACCGACACATGTAGGGGATCAGAGTGTCACGTTCCGACACATGTAGGGGATCGGAGTGTCACGTACCGACACATGTAGGGGATCGGAGTGTCACGTACCGACACATGTAGGGGATCGGAGTGTCACATTCCAACACATGTAGGGGATCGGAGTGTCACGTTCCGACACATAGTAGTAGGGGATCGGAGTGTCACGTACCGACACAAGAGGAGGAAAGATAATGAATCTTGAAAGATGATATGTAACGACCCGTTTAGTCGTTTTAAGAAACAGACTTCAATTCTGGAAAAACTGGCAGAAGCGACGGACCCCACGACAGAACGTCATGGGCACGACGGACCGTCGCAGGGTCTCGTTTCAAAACACTTAGGAAATCTGAAATTGGGTACTGAAAATCGACTCTCTGAACTTTGTGACGGAATGGCAGGACGGACCGTCACAGGTGTGACGGACCGTCACAGACCCTTGGTGGAAATATTGGGTCTCTGAACCTTGCGACGACCTGCAGGACGGACCGTCGCAGGCACGACGGCCCGTCACAGGTTGCGCAAATCCCAGGCAGAATCGGATTTCTGGTTAAGTTTTAAGGGACGTTTTTGACTATTCTTGCCTTAATTATAAAGTTCGTGGGTTTATATTAATAATTCAAATTCTTGGGGGTTAAAAGAGGTAACCCTAAGTTAATTAGTGGGGTATATTGCCATCTTTTATTCTTAATTATATACTAATTAGGGTAAAAGAAAGAGGGTTTGAATAAGAAAATAGAAAGAACAAGAAGGGAGAGAGAGAAACGATCGAGAAGAGGAGGAAAACACCAAGCTTTGAGGATTAACTTGCTTGATTTCAATTCTTCGGTGGAGGTAGGTTATGGTTTCTCTTACGATATTCGTAGTAAACTCTTAATTAGAGAATGATATGTATTGATAATATTGCAAAACCCTGCTATATGCTTATTTGTATGCTTGCATGAATATGATTATGTGATTGTGATAAGATAAGCATGATGAAAATATTGAATCCCAAATCTTGAAAAGAAACTTTAATATACATTATTAAGGATGATGCCTTGGTATAGAAGAAGGCTTGATGAATTAAAGCAATGGGATTGATGATGCCTTGGTATAGAGAAGACTTGATGATGACTTCCAGGTTTTGGGAACAATAGATGTTAAATAATAGAAGTTAATGAATTGGTCTTTATTTAATGAGTTTAAGTCTTCCGCATTACTTTCTGTTGATATTATATTGAAATGGTAAGGTTAGATTGGTTGGTTGGCTCACATAGGAGGGTAAGTGTGGGTGCCAGTCGCAACCCGGTTTGGGTCGTGACATGATAATATACTCAACTTAATATACTTAATTCCCAAATGAGTATGGTGTTGAGGCTTGAGCCCTCATGGATGAACTTTATGGTACTTATTGATGATTATAGTACTTGTTGTTGCTACATGTTGAGTTTTATAGTTGATTTACGATAATATTTGATCTATACTGTTCCCTATTTTGAGTTGGCCGATGATATCTACTCAGTACCCGTGTTTTGTATTGACCCCTACTTTTATGTTTTTCTTCTTGTTATTTGTGGAGTGCAGCAAACGTGCCGTCATCTTCGACTCAACAGTAACTCAAGCCAGTCTTCGTCACACCGAATCTTCAGGGTGAGCTAACGCTTCTAGCTTGGACTGGATCTTCTCCTTCATGTCTTGATGCCTTGAACTTCCGGCATGGACTAGCTTCTTATGTATTTTTAGCTTTTAGATACTCTTAGTTTAGTAATTTAAAGGTAGATGTTCTTGTGATGATGACTTCCAGATTTTGGGAATAATAGATGTTGAATAATAATAGTTATTGATTTTACTTATGAGCTTAAGTCTTCCGCATTACTTTCTGTTTATATTATATTGAAATGTTAAGGTTTAGATTGGTTGGTTCGGTCACATAGGAGGGTAAGTGTGGGTGCCAGTCGCAACCCGGTTTGGGTCGTGACAACACCCAATTTTGACCTCCCCGGTAGGAATTAATTCATGAACTTCTTAACTTCCAAAACTATTTGAAATAATTGACTTTATAATTAAAGTTCCAAATATTTTTTCAAGTTAGTTTTAAATGGTTTTATAACTTTTTATTATTTTTAAATAATAATACATGTGTTTTATATAATTATGTATATTATTAATATATTTTATAAACATTCAAAGATCTATTCAAAAATATATTGTTTTAGTTAAATACTTGGGTAATTATTTTATTTGTATGATAGTTTATACCTTAATTATTTAGTTTACAATTAAGTTAATTATTTTATTTCGTTAAGACTAAAAAGCTCGTTAATTAATTAATTAATATTAATTCGTCTTATACTCTTATTCAATTACTAGTCGAACTTACTAAGTGAATTCAATTCGGCCACATTTGTGATTTCGATTGACTTTATCTTAAACTCAACTCTAACAACATTTTGATTCCTCCTAAACCCATTTTTATTTGGAAAAATAACTTAATACACAACTATAATTTTTATATTCTCTAATTTTCCCTACTTTTTTTAAATATTACATAATTCCCTTTTTTTTTAATTTTAGTGTAAGTTTTTAGATACATTACATTCTCTCTCCTATAATACACATTTACCAATTTTAATGCATATTTTTTCTCCATTAAAACACTCAACCTCTTAAATCAGTTTTTGAATTTTAAATTTTATCCATTTAAACACTCAACTTTTTAATCAGCTTTTTGATTTTGAATTATTAAATTTAATTAATTTTAAATAAAAGACCAAATTTTGAAATTTTGAATTTCAAAATTGAAAAAATTTGAAATTTAAAAAAGTAAAAATTTAAGGAAGTAGGACAACTTCCATTAATTTCTACCGTTTTGTTCTTACTCCATCAAGTTTCAGTTCTTTTTTTTCCTTAATCATCTTCATTCATCTTAACCCAGCATATTTTTCTTTTCTTCTTTTTATTCTTAATCCATCACCGTCTATTTCTTCCTAATCTGTAATCGTTTGAACCCATCATCTTTTTATTATTAATCCATCATCAATTCGTATATTCTTTTCTTTTTTGTTTTTGTTAATTGTTCTATTACATCATTGTAATGGATCCGTTAATTAATAGAAGGATATATGATTACGAAGATGAAAATTTGAAAGAAAATAGGAAAAAGTCTTTGCATGATCCTATGAATATTTAGAAGGATTCAAACAAAGACTCTGGCGAAACATCAAAATCAAAGGTTGTCAAAATACAACAAAAAAGGAAAAAAGAAGCAGCAAACATTGTTGTTAGTCCTACATTGTCTCGGGTTAGTATTTTGGTACTTAAAAATGTTGTTTAAATTAGTAAAAAATTTAAGGAATCAAGTGTGCTTGCTGATACATTTGAATAAGTGTGTATAGTATTTTAGATGGTGAATTGATACATGAATTTGTTGTGTATCATAATATTTTATATGCATCATGAAGTTGTTGAAAATTATTATAATGTATCATTCAATAAGTTTAGTAAATGTGTCATCAACTGTGCTTGATGATACATATAGAATCTGTGTGTACAGTGTTTAGTCAATGCACTGATACATGTAGTAGATATGTATCACATGTTTTGCATGTAGTATGAATTCCTGAAAACTTATATCATGTATCAGTAAGGTATTAGTTGTTTAGTTGATGTACTGATACATGTTTTGAAATTTGTTATAATGTATCATTCACTAAGTTTAATAAATGCTTCATCAGCTGTACTTGATAATACATATAGAATCAGTGTGTATGTTGTTTAGTCGATGTTTATGATACATGTATTAGACATGTATCACATGTTATAATGTTTTATTTAATTCACTGATACATGTTGTAGACATGTATCACATGTTTTTCATGTAGTATGAAATTCTGAAAACTGAAACCATGTATCAGTAAGTTATTAGTTGTTTTATTTAGTATTTATATTTCTATATCGTTTTAATTTGTTGTTTTATTTTCAAATTGCAGCCACTGAAGTACAAGATTAAAAAGATACCAACACATCCCATAAGGTTTGCTGTCAATTTTAACAACAATTTCCTAAAGGACTTTGAAAAATACATAGGGGAGAATGTTATCCAAATGTTTAAGGATACAATTTTTGGACCCTTTTTAGACATTTCTAAATGTAATTTTCAGGACTAAATAACTAAGTACTTATTGCTTTTAGAATTGGAACAAAGCAACCCTAATGTGTTGCATATTAGACATTCCAACGGGTGTGTCCTGAACTTTGGTATAGATGAATTTGCATTATTAACAGGACTTAAGGTCAGAGGAAATACAAATGATTTCAAATATCCAGAACAAACTAATTGTATGCTTTTTCAAAAGTATTTCCCTGGTGCAGTCAGTGTTACAAAGCATCAACTAGTTCAACGGTTTAAGATGGGTAATTGGGAGAACAATCAGGATGCACTCCAAATGTCTATACTGTTCTTTATTCATACATTTGTATTAGCTACTCTTGATAATACAACTATATCTATTGTCGACTCTCTAATGGTTGAAGATGGTAGATATCAACAGTTTCCTTGGGGTCAGCTATCATTTTCCAAACTAATTGGTTCACTTATACATGATTTTGACGTTAGTAAAAAGTTGTACCGATTATATAGGATGTCATATGCACTAAATGTTTTGATATACGAATGAGCATCCAATTTAAATTCTGAAATAGTTGTGAGAGAACGCAATGTCATCCCAAGAATATGCAATTGGAGAGTTGTGTATGAAAAGGCAAAGTTTGAAATGCTTATGTCTACCATTTTCCAAGAGGTAAAATTTTATTTTTGTGTATGGAATATCGTTATTTATGTCTTTGTGATACATTATGAAATACTACTGTATCTAATAGTTAAATTATCTTATGTGTTTGTGATACATTCAGAATGCATGTTCAAACATTGTCCCAACAATAGAGGAAATTGAAGCTTTTGATCTTGCTCAAGTTGAACATGCTCATTCTACATCAATACCATTAGTACAACCAAACGAGGAAGATTATTTAGATAATTTCTCCACAAAATCGCCCGAACAGTTATTGAGGACATATTCTAGAGTGTCTGATACATCTCCTCCACCACCGCCAAAAAGAAAAAAAATCGATTATTCAAAAAAAGAAGGTGTCAGAACAGAACCAGCCTGATCAATCAAATGTGTCTCCGACACCGGATGATTATGTACATGTTTCCATGTCAAGTCTGCCTCAACATTCGAATGCTGATGATGTACATAGGTCTGTTCCACAAGTGTCACCGAAATCGGCTGCTGATGTACATGGTTCTGTTCCAGACATTTCTCCGAACCCGGCTGCTGATGTTCATGGATATGCAGATTCACAGAATGTCAACAATATAATTTCTGGTATTGAAGAGTTGAAAGGACATTTGAAAACTTATATAAGTAAATTATTTTGTTATTTTTAAACAAACTTTTTTTTTAATCCTAAATGTATATACAATTTTTAGGTTGACAAGAAATTTGAGGAACTGATTATTTTGATAAAAGCAAATCACTCCCAACTGATGCAATCTATAGGCAAAGAGAACATCAATTTGCAGGCTAATACAAGCACATTTCAGTCTGACAAACAAACATCTCAGTAAATACCAATTGATCTCGATGATATGGGTGGTGTAGCTGAGGATGGTGGTGGTTTTTCTGGTAAAAATGGTGAGCATCATATCGTCGACGATGCAGGGGATGTCGATGTAGATGGTGTTGGTGTTTCCGTAAATGAGGGTGAACAAATAGTCAGTGATAATCCAAAGGTAATATTTATGATACATTGGGTATGTTGTGTATCATGCACATATACTCAATGCTTTGTATCATGATCACTTTCTTTTCCCATTTTATATTCTGTCATGTATCATGCATATTTACTCAATACTATGTATCATGTGATTATAATCAATGTTACGTATCAGCACAAATTATGTTAACAATTTTTATTTCAAAACTGCATATTCAGGATGGTGACGCACATTAGTCGCACCAAGATTTAAATGAACATATCATGGACCAAGACGTTGATGACAATGTTCAGCACAACATCCCTCATGTGTTGCCCAAAAAAACAACAACGGATGCATCGGTACATTTTTCAATTTTGATTTATGACACACAATTTCATTACACACAAATTTATTTTAAAAATCATTACATCATATTATACAGGATTCTTCCACTTCAACAACAATATCGCCATCAACTCAAGCAGCAATAGATGTGCTTATCAAAGATTTGGGTAAAGATCCTACTAATGCTAGACCATTATATTCTTACGATCCGAAGAATATAACTAGCAGCCAGTACTTGTTGACCGACAGTCAATTACCCACTGATATTCCAATAATGAAGATTGTTGTTAAAACTGATGCAGTCACTCCTGCGCATAGAAATAGAATGCCTTCGAGAAGGATTCAATCTCCATATTGTACTTCTTTTGGGTCAAGCGAGAAGGGAAAAGAGAAATTGAAGGATATGGATCGACTCCATTTTCCGTTCGAAGGATGTGGCATTACAGATAAAGTTTCGCCGAAACTTATTGAGGATTACATGAATTGGTTGTCAAGGGGTCTTCTAAAAAATCATAACAGTAAGTAAGTTTTATACATTTTTTTTTGCAAGTGTTAGGCGTAATCATTTTTTATACAACTAATTCATGATACTTTGTTATATAAAATTGTAAATAAGTGAATATTATGTATCATGTACATACATTGAAAACTTATGTATCATATATGCAGGAACCCATCGGACGATAAATACAGATCAAATCTTCTTCTTTTGGATTTACGATGATGGACTTTGTTGTTGCTTTTCCAATGAACAAGAATTAGTTTTATGCCATGTCACAGCCAAACAAATGTTGGTCTGATGAGGTAATAATATTAAACTATTTATGAAATGTGTATCAGTCATAACTATATTATAACATAATGATACATTCTGTAGAAGTATCATACTATTTAATTAGCAATGATACATTCTGTAGAAGTATTATACTATTTAATTTGCAAAAGTACCATACTATATTCACATAATTATATTTCATTTTTATATTGTTTAGATGTATATCATTTCTTACTATGTTTTCATTTTGTTTATAGCACATCGCTGTGATTTTTTACTACCTTCGTAAAAAATCAAAACTTTGCAGCATGGATAATACAGATACACAACAACCCACTGTTTGTTCATGTCACATGTAAAAAACTATTATGATAGATATTACATGGACGATGATGATGATTGTATTACTACACAAGAACATATTGATCGCGCTTTAGTTGTATCTGTACATGAGAGGTCAATAATTAACATCATCAAAGGGTTTGGAATACCAGCTGCTTTACCATGGCATCTTCTAAATGAGGTCTACATCCCAATTAACTGTGATCAAGAATTCCATTGGGTGTTGGCTGTTGTTGATTTGAAAAACAGGTTGATAAGGGTTTTTGACTCATCAATTAGCACAAGGAAAAAAACAATTCCTCATGAGATCAAGATGTTGTCTAAAATGCTTCCTTTATACCTACTTGACAATGGATTTTTTGAAGAAAATGAACGCACAAAATTTGCTGATTGTCATGCATATAAAGACAACATTAGTGGTTCACTTCTGGAGCCTCAAGTTCCTTTCATGATTGAATTTGCACAAGACATCCCTACACAGGAATGCGATAGCCTGTAAGTATCAAGAATTTTTCATTTGCCCTTTTTAATGTATCATTAAGTTCTTGATACTTAACGCACAAAATTTGCTGATTGTCATGCATATAAAGACAACATTACTGGTTCACTTCTGGAGCCTCAAGTTCCTTTCATGATTGAATTTGCACAAGACATCCCTACACAGGAATGTGATAGCCTGTAAGTATCAAGAGTTTTTCATTTGACCTTTTTAATGTATCATTAAATTTTTAATTTATTCTGTATTTTTTTGTAGAGACTGTGGGTTATATGTTACTGCATTTGCCGAGTATATCAGTGACCAAATCAATATATCATATGCTGATTTTAGTCTTGATTACCTGCGCCAAAGATATGGAGCATTGCTGTGGAGTTATGGAAGTGAGAAGGCTAAGTGCGGATATGTTAGTGACAATGATGATCCACCAAAATCCTGGGGCGTAGTCACACCACCACCAGAAGAAGATTTAGTTCACATAGTGTAGCATTTCATGATAAAACAATGTTTTAATGTTATATTTATTGTTTTTATATGTTATTGAACAACTATTTTTATCCTTTTTCATGTTATTTTTTTGGTTTTGTCAATTTCCATGAATATTTTTTTAACATTACGTAACAAATATATTTATATTGAAAATATAAGTATTAGACATATTATAGCCCCACACAGGTTTAATTCATTTAATAAAGTATAGTCAAAGTATTTATAATTAAACATAGACATAAAGATTTTTAAATTTTTTATTTAATGGAGATGATACACTGGGCAAAACCAAATGATACATATATACCAAACACACACTAAAAATAAATGATACATTGGCTAAACCGTATGTATCATGTACAATATGTTACCTATAATCCTTAAATTTTACATGATATTTAGGTAAATTGAATAGCATAGTTATATGAATTGGTATTATTTTTTAAAAGCAAAGTTTTTTACTGTATATTTCAAGAAAAGCATAACAAAAAAAGCATTACACAATTTAAATTATATAAATTCACATGACACATGATTTATAGTCATTGTAAAGTACACAATAATCTCAATAATATTTTTGTATTTTTTATCTAATGGAGATGTATCATTGTGCAAATCAATGATACACACTAAAAGTACATGATACATTAGATAAACAATGTGTACCAAAAACACACAATAAAAGTACATGATACACTAGATAAACCATATGTATCATGTACATTATGTTACCTAATAATTCTTAAATTTATATATCTTACTGTAGCATAAGATTTATAAAATTTTATATTAAAAACAAATATTGACACAAGTATATTTATCAACACCAATAATAATAAAGTATTTATAATCAAAAGCACGACTTCAAATTTAATTACCACATGTTTGTAAGTTTATTTATCTAAACACAAAGTGTTCAATTTGCAGTTGTAATGAAAACTGAAATTCTTTAAAATGTTTATGTTATAAATTATTCTTGATATCATAGAAACATTACGACTAATTCACTTCTCTTTTGGGTAGAAAGTACAAGTTCTTCTGTTGTGCCCTTCTTGTCCACAACAGTTTGTTTTCACCGAAATCTTTTCATCTGCATTCTTTCTTCTTCTTTTTCTTGGTCATCTAGGTGATCTTCTGTATCTAGGTGGATACACAGTTTCAGCTACCACGTGTTTAGGATTTGACCAATCTTCCTTATGTGGCATTGGTACCATTGGAATTTCATATGTTTTTGCCAACGCATCAGGCTTGTAATAATAAGAGTAATACGAATTCATATCGGTGACATTCTTTTTTTTCAATACAGCGATTGCATGTGAACAAGGTATCTCATCTAGTTGAAATCTACCACAACAAAATACTTTCCGCTCAAGACAAACAATATATCTTCTTCCATTTTCATAAACTGAGAAAATAAACTCAGATAATGGAACAACCTGTGTACATTAAAAATTTTAAATATATAACTTTTAGAAAAAAAATCATGTTAAAAAAAGCAAAATGATACACTGAATTAGATACATATAATATAAAGTATTATATAATGATACATACCTCCATTTTTGAACTTTTAGCCGCGTTTATAATCAACAATTCCTCAAATTTTCTACCTAATGTGTCCTTTGTGTATGAGGGTACTTCTCCATTTTTGCAATGCCAAGATCCAAAAAGAATTCTAACCTCTTCCAAGAATTTTAATATAGTTAATTGGCGTGCTTCAACAAGACAACTATTGATACATTCTGCAATGTTTGAAGTCATCATTCTACCTGTGTTTACTGTTGCATGAACTCTTGACCACTTTTCGTAACCTGCATATTCAAGGTACTCCTTAATCCTGTGATCAATTCTATCAACCTTAGCCATCTACTTATCAAAATCTTCCTTTCTATATGCCTTGGCCATAGAGTAGAATAGATCACTTATGGCCTTTCTGCTCCTTTTGAAGTTTCCACATAAATTCTTCCAAAGATGCCAGATGCATACATAATGAGCTACATCGGGGAACACAATCCTAACACTCTTCATGATACTCTCATTTCTATATGGAACAACACACATATCTTTTCTATCGCCAAATGCATGTTTGAACTGTTCGAAAAACCATGTCCACGAACAATCATTTTCGGTGTCAACAACACCATATGCCAATGGAAATATGCAACCTGATTACACACACATTATATTATTTGATACGTAATATATAAAAAGACATCATTACTATAAATAAAAAATACCTGCGCCATCAAGTGTGGTTGCTGAGACAAATATCCCTTTGTAAGCTCCACTCAGATGTGCACCATCCACAACAACTACTGGTCTGCAGTATTTAAATCCCCTAATGAATGGTCTTAAGGCGATGAACAGATACATAAATTCATCCTCTTCAGTCTTATGCATTCTTATATAAGAATCTGGATACACAGTTTTTAACATGTGTATGTATTGCAACATCCGTCTATATCCTGCAGATGGTTTTCCCCTAATCATGGAGAGCGCACGTTCTTTAGCACGCCATGCTTGCTGGTAAAATATTTCAACCCCATAATATTCTCTAATATCATCAATTATATCTCTTGGTGTATAAATTCGTTTATAATTGACCATTTTTGGAGCTGTCACTCCACTTACAAATCTGACTGTTGCTTGGACTTTGGTTAATACCCTCTCCCTCATCGAACACGTATGTTCACTATTGAAATTTATAACAATGAATACATCAGATTTTTTCATGCACGACGCCTTCCTAGTCCAATCACATTTGTCTGAAAAGCATACCAACACATAGCTGTGTACATTTTTTAAGCATATTAATACACATATCAAATACATCATATAATATATTCAACAATAATGTTTAAAGTAATCAAACAATGAATTACACAAAAAGTATCAACCAATTTGTAAGAAAAGTATCAAAATTTAATGAAAAGTATCCACTAGTTGTGATATGACTGTTTAAACTGCTACAATCCTTACTATATCAGTAGTAGTATATTCAAATATCAAATATAGTTATTTCAATGTATCAAAAACAAAATTCTGAAATGATGATACATTAAAATATAAAAGAACATATGAAACATGCAGGTTTTCATATAAAATAGTAATGTTTCATGTACTAATTAAAATATAAAACAACACCTGATTCATTAAAATATCAAAACACTGTCATACCTTTGTTGATCAGACCTCTTTACTTCGCAATTGAAGTTGTTCTTTATCTTATATTTCATCATCACATCTACAAGTGTTGCTTTATCCTTATATATCTGACCTGTCTTCACATCAACAATATCTGAATTGATTATAACATTTGCAACTCCAACTTCTGCATTTTCATGTGACTCAAATAAGCTAGTTCAACCATTGCCAAAGCCTATGTATCATTTGTTGTGCCTTCTACACACGTTATTTCTCCACTTGTTCCATCAAAGTTATGTACAGTACCACTATTCTTTTCAATTGTGTCAATACATAATGGTTACACTGAAAATCAGGCTCGTTTTTTTCAGTTCAAAATATAGTTTAACACTCATATCGTTCTTAAGTTTCATCGGACAGGAGTTACCTTCTACAATGTATAGAATTTCAATTTCTTTCCTTGATACATCAATATCCAACTCGGCTGCAATTGCTGCTTTGAGATTAGAAAACGAAATTGAATCTCCAACAACGATTCCATCGATTTTGTAACTTTCATACTACAATTCGTTCACCCAAATTCCGGAATGTTTCATCAAAATCGAATTATTCATCTTGAAAAACCCACTGTAACAACAATAAAATTTTTGTAGTTCCAATTTTAACAGGCTGTTTAAAAATTTTGTTTTCAAAATAGATGATATAATCTTTGATTTTCAAAATTTGAAATTAATATCCAATTAAGTGCTGATTTAATGCTGATTGATGATCTGTTACCACAAATTAAGCTGTTTTAGTAACAACATTAACTTTACCGTTTTTCTCCCCTATTTTTTCTTAACAGTTTTAAATTACCATGTATCATTTACCATGTATCACTACAGTCTAAAGTATCACGGCTCAACAAATTTAAGGAATTTTTTGTAATTACTAAAGTTGTCGGGACAGAATGTAATTATTGAATTACACTATGGGATTCCTTAAATTTATACTTTTTATTTCAGCCAAATTTAAGATTGGGCCAAAATTTAACACTCAAATTCAAGCCCAACTTTACCTTGTTTCGTTTTAATACCTAGCCCACTCCAGCATTGACCCGACCCAAATCCTTTCTTTCCCAAAGAGACTCAAAGAAACATTGTAGCTACACTCCAAACGACATCTTCACCGTGTCAACAACAATTCCAGTTACGTGACAATGATAACGGTAGCAATTATCTCCTAAAACGGTCGCAAGCAGACGAAGCAGCACACAGCGTCCATGCGTTTATTTCACGCCCGCATCGTCTACTTCATCAGTTGGTAGAACAGTGCTGCTCCAACAGCTTTTCAGCGAGGCAGCTCACACATTTTTCCCTGCAACAGCCGTGATTTTCATCCTTGACTCGCGTAGATGTACGCCACATCGAGCCTCAAGGACGGGAGATCAATCGAAGCCGTCCGCGTACCTTTCAACTGTTAAGATTTTACCCAAGAAATTGGATTTCTGCATACAAAGGGCGGTCTTCCTCTTCCTTGGAAGGTTTTTGAATTTTGGAATCGAGTTGAAATTCAAACTCTACTCATGTTCCTATCCGTTCTTCATTGCTGAGCTTGGTGTAGTGACTGGTGAAGGTTGTCGTTCCAGCTCATGTCGTCATTGTTCGCTGCCCATAACAAGGTAAACAACTCTTGGCCTTTTTCCTTTCTTCTTTCCAATTCCAACAATGTCGAATCATGAAAAAACGTTGTTAGTTATGAGCTAATCTCACATGATTCATTTTGAGCCTAAGTTTAGTCTTTATCGTAATCTTTCTGAAACTAGTGTATGTTTTTTTTTTGGGTTTTGCTTGTTTGAGCTGGTTTTCTCTGTTATAGTTCTTCCCGAGATTCTTGGTTAAGTGTTGCTCACTTTGATTCTGTTTTGCCTAAATTTTGTCATGGTTGGTTTGTATTATGGTTGCTTGTTTTGTTTGTCTCTCTTATCTTGTCTTCCATTACTTAGTTGTTGTTTAGCTTCCTTTTGTAAATGATTTACTTGTTGTCTCATTCTTTCTTGTTACAATGTAAAATATTGGTTTTCCGGAGGATTGGTTCCCATTTTGTGTCAGTTTTTTTGTTCACTGTGTATGATCTTAACATTTTCTAATTCGATCCAATTGGTTTTGCTGTTATATCTTTAAGGTTAAATACTCCATGAGAAATGATTCTATTCCTACCCTTCCATATTTCTTTGGCGTCGCTATTAATCTGAGTGTATCCATAGTCTCTTCGCATGTTAAGTTCATTTAATTTTTTTAGCATAACTCGCTTTCTTCCTCATCATAATGTTCTTATCTTCCATGTGAATTTAATCACTGTATGTATGAGTTGCATTGGTTATAATGAGTACTGGTTTGGTCATAGTATTGCTTTCATTTAGTTAATGTGCTAAGGAAAGGATTTGTTATTCTCATACCTATTTGGAATGGGTATGACCTGCATTTTCTATCCCTAATAAATTTTGGAAAAAGGGTAGATATATAAGTATTGGTCAAAATTTAGAGATAAAAGGAGTACTGTATTCTTCCTTTGAATTTTTTCGTTCCCTTTGATGTTCATGTGTTAAGCACGAAGTTTGGGGTTGGTGTTTTGAGTTTCTTCACCGCTTGTCAATCCGTCTATCTTTGATTCTGTAAATGATAACTTATTGAGAATAACTGGTTTATCATTAAAAGTAAACAATGGTATAAATACATGGAGAGAATAAGCTAACTATGGTAACTAAATATTCTAATCCCTAAGAATCAGCTCAATTATCTATCTATATTATTATACAAATTCTGTAACACTCCCCCTTAGGGCTGGCAAGGGGACCGGGTCATCCCGCCCCGGCCCGCGTCCCGTCCCGACCCGCCCCGGAACCGGCCCATCCCCCAGGGTTTAAGGGGATTAAGGGATGGGGGATGAGGGGACCGGTCAGGGGTCGGTTCACCCCTGCGTCCCGGTCAACCCGGCCCGGTTGAACCGGCCGGTTCACGGGATCCCCCCCCCCCCCCCCCAATTTTTTTATTTTTTTTAAATTTTAAAAATGTATCAGTTACTATCCATTGGGGAAACGGCTAGTGCCCCCCCCCCCCCAACGGATTTATGCCTCTTTTTCACTTCCCAAACACCCCCTACCACCCCCCTACTTTTAAAATTTTATTTTAAACCCTCAAGTTATTATAATTACATTTTAATCCATTTTTAATACTATAAATACACCTATCCTCTACTATTTCTTAAAAAATCATCTATTCTCATTTCTCTCATCTATTTTATATATTCTATCAACTCTCAACTCTCAAGTGTCAATCTTAATTTCCATTCAATTTTAATTCTCATATTATTAGAATCCATATATTTCAATTTTCAATTCAAAATTTTCATATTATATCAATAAATATAATTATATTATCTAATATTTTTTATCAAGTATTGGCTTGGAGTTACAAATTACAAGTTACAACAAATCACAAGCTTCAACAATCGGTTTAACGTCTGCTATTAATGCAGACGTTTGCTACATTCGTTTCATAATATTTATATTTTATTATTCATCTTTACTTTTGTGTTACTATTATTTTTATATTACACTTTATATATATATATATATATATATATATATATATATAATTAAGTATGAGTTCTAGCAAAAAAAATAGCAGTAAAGGAAAAGACAAAGCACAAGATAATGAAGAAAGTAGACTTTTTAAATTATTTAATTTTGGTAAAAAATATAGTAAAGAAAAAAAGAGTAGTAAAAGTGGTGGTACTTCATCTAAATCAACGAGTAGAGTAAGATTTAACATAAATGATTCTACTTATGTTGATGATACTCTTTATAATATTGATTCAAATGTTCAACTCGATCACGAAAGTTTAGAACGACGTTATGGTAATATTAATCCTAACGTTGATGAAAATTCAGGTGAAGAAGTAGAAGCTGATTTGGGAGAAGAGGAGTTAGGTGAAACACCTACTAGTCCGGTGACAGAAGTTCCAATTCCAAATGAGACTGTCAATTTATCGGAGCAAAATTTTGGACATCCACCCCTTATACCTCCCACAAGGGAGAAGGTGAAGTATGAACGACCTAAAACTTCTATTGTGTGGCAATTTATGACTTTTGATAAAGAAAATAGTGTTGCTATTTGTAATAAGTGTAAGCAAGCTTTTAAACATAAAAAGGTGGGGGTTAAGGTGGAACGGGGGGATTAAATAGACATTTGTTATCTTGTGTGCCGATTCAATATAAAGAAGCTAAAGCATTAGCCAATAGAAAAAAGGAATTTCAATTAATGAATTAGATATTACCGGTAATGCATCGATGGAGGCTTCTAACATGGTTCAAGGAACATTAGATCCTTTTAACCCCGCTGGTCCAATAACACAACGTAAATATAATAAGGAATTAGATCGGGAAAATTTAGCTAAAATGGTTTCTGTTTGTGGTTTGCCTTATAGTTTTCCTTCAAATCCCGGTTCGAATATATTCAACAAACTTATAATCCAGATTATAGAGTTTTTTCAAGAAATACTGTCAAAACTGATGTTTTTGAATATCAAGGTAAACATTGTCAATTTCTTCGTTGTCTATTTAGCATATTAGATAGTAGAGTGTCTATTACTTCCGACATGGGTCGTAGTGTTAATGGAAATTTTAACTGTAACTGCTCATTGGATTGATCATAATTAGAATTTGCAAAAAAGAATTATATGTTATAAACTATGTATAGAGAAAAAAACAGGTGCATATTTAGCTACAAATATTTGAAGTGTTTTAGATTATTACATGATTATAGATAAAATAATGTCTGTCGCATTAGATAATGCATCTAATAATACAAATGCTGCTAACATGTTAAAAGTTAGATTATGTCCAATTGACAATAAAGTTTTTCATTTTAGATGTGTTGCACAGATATTAAATTTAGTTGTACAAGATGGTATTTCATTATTTGATTGTGGTAGCGTAAAAGTTGAATATGCTGTTACCTGGATTTTTCATACAAACAATGCTGCTAGAATTAGGGAATTTAATGAGCGTTGTTCACTATGTGAATTGTCACCTAGAAAAATTCCAAAACATATTAAAACAAGGTGGAATTCTCTTTACGAAATGCTTTCGGTTGCTTATAAATATAGAAGACCCATACAAATGATTTTTAATGCTCATAATGCTTACCCATTAGATAGAATTTGTGATGAAGATTGGGAAGAAACTAAAGAACTATTACAATTTTTAAGACTTTTTTATGATGCTACTACCATATTTTCGGGAATTTATTATCCTACTATTTCATCCGTATTAATAAATATTTGTGCTCTTTCAATTGAATTTTGTAAATATTAAAAAAATAGATAAATTTTGAGTTGCAATTGTCACGACCCAAATCGGGCCGCGACTGGCACCCACACTTACCCTTTTATGTGAACGAACCAACCAATCTAACCCCAATCGTTTACAAATAATAACAGAAAATAATGCGGAAGACTTAAACTCATTAATGAAAATCAATTCAATAAACTTCTAAAAACTCAACAACTATTATTCCCCAAAATCTGGAAGTCATCATCACAAGAACATCTATCCTCAAATTACTAATCTAAGAGTATCTAAGAAGCTAAAATACATAAAAATCTAGTCCATGCCGGAACTTCAAGGCATCAAGACATGAAGAGGAAGATCCAGTCCAAGCTAGAAGCATTTGCTCACCCTAAAATCCGGAGTAATGAAGACTGGCTAGAGTTGCGGTTGAGTTGAAGATGACGGCACGTTTGCTACACTCCACAAATAATCAAAAAGAAAACATACAAGTAGGGGTCAGTACAAAACATAGGTACTGAGTAGATATCATCGGCCAACTCAAAATAGAAAACAGTATACATCAGATAATATCATAAAATCAACTACAATACTCAACATGTGGCATTTACAATTACCATAACCCTTGGTCACAACACCAAGCTCATCAATGAGGACTCACGCCTCCCCATCATACTCATTTGGGAATTAGGTTCATTAAATTGAGTATATTAACATATTTCAAGATTCATTCTCTTTACTAATCCTGGTATCGAAACGTGACACCCGATCCATATATACTATCCTGGTACCGGAACGTGGCACCCGATCCATATTCTATCCTGGTGTCGGAACGTGACACTCCGATCCTCATATACTATCCTGGTACCGGAACGTGGCACCCGATCCATATTCTATCCTGGTGTCGGAACGTGACACTCCGATCCTCATATACTATCCTGGTACCGGAACGTGGCACGCGATCCATATTCTATCCTAGTGTCGGAACGTGACACTCGGATCCTCATATACTATCCTGGTACCGGAACGTGGCACCCGATCCATATTCTATCCTGGTGTCGGAACGTGACACTCCGATCCTCATATACTATCCTGGTACCAGAACGTGGCACCCGATCCATATTCTATCCTGGTGTCGGAACGTGACACTCTGATCCTCATATACTATCCTGGTACTGGAACATGGCACCAGATCCCCTAATCTCACTACTACTTTCGTTCATCAAGCCTTCTTTTATACTAAGGCATCATCATTAACAAAGTAGATTAGGGTTTCTTTTTCAAGATTTAGGATTGAATAGCTTCATCGGGCTTATTTTATCACAATTATATAATCACAACATAAAAAACATAATTAAGCATATAGAAGGGTTTACAACACTACCCAATACATATCATTCGCTATTAAGAGTTTACTACAAATAGTATAAAAAGCATAACCTACCTCCACCGAAGATTAGTGATCAAGTAAGCAAATTCCCCAAAGCTTTTGTTTTTCCTCTTCGTTCGTCTCTCTCTATCAATCGTTTTCCCTCTCTTGTTCTTTCTATTTTTCTTATTCAAACCCTCTTTCTTTTACCCTAATTAGCATATAATTAAGTATAAAAGATGGCAATAATAACCCACTAATTAACTCAAGGTTACCTCTTTTAACCCCCAAGTAGTTAGACTTATTAACATTAACCCACTAACTTTATAATTAAAGCAGGAATATTCCAAAATGCCCCTTAAAGTACTTAACAGAAATCCGACCCAGCCTGGGATTACGCAGCATGTGACGGGCCGTCGTGCCTGCGACGGTCCGTCATGCTGCTCCGTCACAGAGTTCAGAGACTCAATTCTCTGAAGAGTCTGTGACGGCCCGTCGTACCCACGACGGTCCGTCCTGCCATTCCGTTACGAAGTTCAGAGAGTCGATTTTAGTACCCAATTTTCAGAATTCTAAGTATTTTGGAACGAGACACCCTCGACGGTCCGTCGTGCCCATGACGGTCCGTTGTGGGTTCCGTCGTCTCAGCCAGTTTTTCCAGAAATAAAATCTGCTGCTCAAAACGACTAAACAGGTCGTACAATAGATACCAATTTACCTATCGTTCATCCCCGAACGATCGTAAGAAGAAAAACAAGGGCGAAAAGGAGTACCTGAATCTGTAAACAGGTGTGGGTATCTTTCTTGCATGTCCGCCTCTTTCTCCCAAGTGGCTTCTTCAACGGGTCGATTCTTCCATTGAACTTTGATGCATGCAATCCCCCTTGACCTCAACTTGCGAACTTCTCTATCTAAAATAGCCACAGGCTCCTCCTCATAAGATAAATTTTCATCAAGCAGCACTGAATCCCAACGAATGATGTAGTTCCATCCCCATGGTATCTTTTTAACGTAGACACATGAAATACCGGATGTACTCCGGACAGCCCTGGAGGCAAGGCTAATTTATAAGCCACCTCCCCTACCCGCTTAAGTACTTCAAATGGTCCAATATACCTTGGGCTTATCTTACCTCGCTTACCAAACCGCATCACCCCTTTCATGGGCGAAACCTTCAGCAAGACTTGCTCACCCTCCATGAACTCCAAGTCTCTAACCTTTCGATCTGCACATTCCTTTTGCCTGCTTTGAGCCGCCAAAAGCTTTTCTTGAATCGATTTCACCTTCTCTAATGAATCCCTTAAAAGATCAGTACCCCAAGGTCTAACCTCAAATGCGTCAAACCAACCAATGGGAGACCTACATCTCCTCCCATACAATGCTTCGAAAGGAGCCATATCAATACTTGAGTGATAGCTATTGTTGTATGAGAACTCTGCTAAGGGTAAGAAGTTGTCCCAATGTCCTCCAAATTCTATCACACATGCACGAAGCATATCCTCCAACACTTGAATTGTTCGCTCAGACTGACCATCAGTCTGAGGGTGAAATGCAGTACTAAGGTCCAACCTAGTACCTAATTCAGCATGCAATGTTCTCCAAAACATAGAAGTAAACTGCATACCTCTATCTGATATGATGGAGAGTGGAACTCCATGCAATCGAACAATTTCTGAGATGTAAGTTTTGGCTAACTTCTCTGCATTATAAGTCACTTTGACCGGAATGAAATGAGCAGACTTAGTTAATCTGTCCACAATTACCCAAATAGAGTCAAACTTCCCCAATGTCTTTGGAAGACCAACCACGAAGTCCATTGCAATTCTCTCCCACTTCCATTCAGGAATGGGCATTCTTTGAAGTGTCCCTCCAGGCCTCTGGTGTTCATACTTTACTTGCTGACAGTTTGGACATTTGGCAACAAAATCAACAATGTCGCGCTTCATTCTACTCCACCAAAAGTGTTGCTTTAGGTCACGGTACATCTTGGTTGCACCAGGATGTATAGAATATCCGGAAATATGAGCCTCTGTAAGAATGGTGTGGATCAAATCATCAACACGGGGCACACATACCCTTCCCTTAATCCTCAAAACACCTTCCTCATCCATTATTGCTTCTTTAGCCTCTCCTCGCAACACCATATCCCGAATTCGGCTTAGTTTCTCATCATCAAACTGTTTTCCCTTCATCTTGTCAAGAAAAGAAGATCTTGCCTCCACACAAGCCAATAATCCTCCCTTCTCATTTACTTCTAACCTCATAAAGTTGTTAGCCAGAGTCTGAACCTCTCTATCCAATGGACGTCTAGAAACTTGCAAGTGAGCTAGACTTCCCATGCTCCCTGCCTTTCTACTTAAGGCGTCTGCCACAACATTAGCCTTTCCCAGATGATACAAGATAGTGATATCGTAGTCCTTCAGTAGTTCCATCCATCTCCTCTGTCTCAAATTCAAATCCTTTTGAGTAAAGACATACTTTAGGCTACGATGATCCGTGTATACTTCACACTTAACTCCATATAGATAGTGTCTCCATTGCTTTAATGCAAACACAACTGCGGCCAATTCCAAATCGTGGGTCGGATAGTTACGTTCATGCACCTTTAATTGCCTTGAAGCATAAGCAAGTACATTCTTCTCTTGCATTAGCACTGCACCCAAACCCGAATAGGACGCATCACAATAAACAATGAAGTTCTTACCTTCTACTGGCAAGGTAAGGATTGGTGCGGTAGTCAACAAAGTCTTGAGCTTCTGAAAGCTTTCTTCACACTCGTCCGACCATACAAATGGAACATTCTACTTAGTCAAGTTCGTCAATTGGGAAGCAATGAAAGAGAATCCCTTGACAAATCGACGGTAATAGCTAGCTAAGCCAACAAAGCTCCTTATTTCTGACACATTAGCAAGTCTTACCCAATTCTTCACTGTCTCAATCTTAGAAGGATCCACCATCACGCCCTCCTTAGACACCACGTGCCCCAAGAAGGACACTGAATCTAGCCAAAACTCACACTTGGAGAATTTGGCATAGAGCTTCTTCTCCCTTAACATTTCCAGTACCATTCTCAAATGCTCCTCATGTTCTTTCTTGCTCTTTGAGTATATCAGTATATCATCAATAAATACGATCACAAAGAGATCCAAATATGGCTTAAAAATCCCGTTCATCAAGCTCATGAAAGCAGCAGGGGTATTCATAAGACCAAAAGACATTACTACAAATTCGTAATGCCCATACCTGGTTCGAAAAGCAGTCTTGGGCACATCTGCTGCCCGTATTTTCAATTGATGATAACCAAATCTCAAGTCGATTTTTGAGAAGGTACAAGCACCTTGTAACTGATCAAACAAATCATCAATGCGAGGAAGAGGATACTTATTCTTAACCGTTACCTTATTTAGTTGTCTGTAATCTATGCACATCCTAAAACTTCCATCCTTCTTCTTCACAAATAACACCGGAGCACCCCAAGAGGATGCACTTGGTCTAATAAAGCCTTTGCTCAACAACTCTTGAAGTTGGTCCTTTAACTCCCTCAACTCAGCGGGAGCCATTCTATAAGGGGGTATAGAAATGGGGCGAGTACCCGGTTCAAGATCGATGCAGAAGTCAATATCCCTATCTGGTGGCATACCAGGACGATCTGCAGGGAACATATCCAGAAACTCACGGACTACCGAAACCGACTCAATTGAAGGTACTTGGGTAGTGTCATCCCTGAGGTGTGCCAAGAAAGCTAAACACCCTTTACTAACCATTCTCTTAGCATGAAGAAAGGATATGATACGAACCGGATTGGAAGTGTAGTCACCCTCCCACACTAACGGATCTGTCCCAGGCTTGGCTAACGTCACAGTTTTAGCATTACAATCCAAGATTGCAAAATTTGGGGAAAGCCAAGTCATACCCAGAATTACATCAAAGTCGACCATTTCTAAGATAACCAAGTCTACATAAGTATTGCTCCCCACAAAAGTCACCAGACCAGACCTATATACTTTTTCAACTATCACAGACTCACCCACCGGAGTGGAAACACGAATAGGCACGTCAAGCAATTCACAATGTAAATTAAGACCATTAGCAAATGAGGAGGATACATATGAAAATGTGGATCCAGGGTCAAATAATACAAAATCCATGCAATCACAAACCAAAAGATTACCTGTGATGACAGCATCTGATGTCTCCGCTTCTAACCGCCCAGGGAAAGCGTAACAATGGGCCCTATCACCTGTCTGCCCGTTGCCTCTACCAGGCTGCGCGGCAGTAGTTCCCATTTGTCCGTCATCCCGACCGTTTTGGTGACCACCATTTCCTCGGCCACCACGCCCTCCAGAATGACGGCCTCTTCCATGACCACCTCTACCTCTAACTATTTGAGGTCTGTAACTCTGTTTTGGACAATACCTCTTAATGTGTCCAGTCTCCCCACATCCATAACATTCTCTGGATTCAAGCATAGGTCTCTCAGAGAAGTGTTGACCGGTTTGAGGTGGACCCCCAACTACAGTCTATAGTGAAGACTGAATTGGTCGGACTGAGTAACCTCCTGAACCTTGTCCTCTAGAGTAAGAACCATTAAACTCACCTCCCTTTCGAAACCTTTTTGATGTCGATGCCATGGTGAAGTCATCTGTCTTCACTCCTTCCACCTCTATCACGAAGTCTACCACTTCTTGAAAGGATTTTGCCGTAGCTGCTACCTGTAAGGCCGAAATCCGCAATTCTGACCTCAACCCCTTCACAAAACGGCGAATCCACTCTTGTGGACTGAAACATAGTTGGGTGGCATACCTGGAGAGTGCACGAAACATAGCCTCATAGGCAGAAACCGACATCCTGCCTTGCTCTAGGCTCAAGAACTCATCTCTTTTCCTATCCCTCAAAGTCCGGGGGATATACTTCTCCATAAACAAGCTAGAGAATGATGCCCAAGTCATAGGTGGTGCCTCTGTTGGTTGACACTCAACATGTGACCGCCACCACATTTTGGCGTTCTCTTGAAACTGATAAGTCACAAACTCAACACCAAACCGTTCCACTACACCCAACTTGTGTAGTAGCTCATGATAGTCAACCAGAAAATCATAGGCATCCTCAGATTCAGCACCCTTCAAGACTGGAGGTTTCAATTTCAAGAACTTACTGAAAAGTTCATGCTGATCATTTGTCATTACAGGCCCTGTAGTCAGACGAGGAAACGCGCCTATTTCCAATGAGGCATCCATGCGGGGAGCCACAGTAGCCGCATGTTGTACCTCCGGAACCTGAGGTGCTGGTGCAGAAAACACTGGAGGTGTCTGGCTCTGATCAGATAACCCGCTAAGATAAGCAAGAACCTGATTGATCATCTCTGGGGTAGGTTGGGGTGGCAATCCCTCCTTCCGTACTTGTTCATTCTCCCCTTCCTCACCCTCTCTTAACACTTCCTCAGTCGGTGGAGGAGTCACTGCCCTAGTATCAGATGGGCTAGGTGCTTGTCCTCTTCCTCTAGAGGACGTCCTCCTACGACCTCTTCCACGGCCTCTTGCCGCTACTCTTCCTCTAGCTACAGCCCTAGTGGTTGGCTCAGACGCACCCTGTCCCGCCAGTGCTGGTGTTGGCGCGGTTGTTGCTCTAGTTCAAACCATCTGCGAAATAGAGTGAAGATGGTCAGATACCAATTTGTATCACCTAGATACCAATTGGACCCAAGTAATAGCACGAAAGAAAGAAAGAATGGAATTTTCCTAAAGTCTTATAGCCTCTCAAAGAAAAATAAAGGCAACCCCCTATCGTTCCTTAAGACTCTACTAGACTCGTTCTTGTGTGATGAGACCAACGAACCTAATGCTCTGATACCAAGTTTGTCACGACCCAAATCGGGCCGCGACTGGCACCCACACTTACCCTCCTATGTGAGCAAACCAACCAATCTAACCCCAATCCTTTACCAATAATAACAGAAAAAATAATTTGGAAGACTTAAACTTATTAATGAAAATCAATTCAAGAAACTTCTAAAAACTCAACAACTATTATTCCCCAAAATCTGGAAGTCATCATCACAAGAACATCTATCCTCAAATTACTAATCTAAGAGTATCTAAGAAGCTAAAATACATAAAAAGCTAGTCCATGCCGGAACTTCAAGGCATCAAGACATGAAGAGGAAGATCCAGTCCAAGCTAGAAGCATTAGCTCACCCTGAAATCCGGAGTAATGAAGACTGGCTAGAGTTGCGGTTGAGTTGAAGACGACGGCACGTTTGCTGCACTCCACAAATAATCAAAAAGAAAACATACAAGTAGGGGTTAGTACAAAACACAGGTACTGAGTAGATATCATCGGCCAACTCAAAATAGAAAACAGTATATATAAGATAATATCATAAAATAAACTACAATACTCAACATGCGGCATTTACAATTACCATAACCCTTGGTCACAACACCAAGCTCATCAATAAGGACTCACGCCTCCCCATCATACTCATTTGGGAATTACGTTCATTAAATTGAGTATATTAACATATTTCAAGATTCATTCTCTTTACTAATCCTGGTGTCGGAACGTGACACCCGATCCATATATACTATCCTGGTACCGGAACGTGGCACCCGATCCATATTCTATCCTAGTGTCGGAACGTGACACTCCGATCCTCATATACTATCCTGGTACCGAAACGTGGCACCCGATCGATATTCTATCCTGGTGTCGGAACGTGACAGTCCGATCCTCGTATACTATCCTGGTAGCGGAACGTTGCACCCGATCCATATTCTATCCTGGTGTCGGAACGTGACACTCTGATCCTCACATACTATCCTGGTACCGGAACTTGGCACCCGATCCATATTCTATCCTGGTGTCGGAACGTGACACTCCGATCCTCATATACTATCCTGGTACCAGAACGTGGCACCCAATCCATATTCTATCCTGGTGTCGGAACGTGACACTCTGATCCTCATATACTATCCTGGTACCAGAACGTGGCACCCGATCCATATTCTATCCTGGTGTCGGAACGTGACACTCCGATCCTCATATACTATCCTGGTACCGGAACGTGGCACCCGATCCCCTAATCTCACTACTTTCGTTCATCAAGCCTTCTTTTATACTAAGGCATCATCATTAACAAAGTAGATTAGGGTTTCTTTTTCAAGATTTAGGATTCAATAGCTTCATCAGGCTTATTTTATCACAATTATATAATCACAACATGCAAACACATAATTAAGCATATAGAAGGGTTTACAACACTACCCAATACATATCATTCGCTATTAAGAGTTTACTACGAATAGTATAAAAACCATAACCTACCTCCACCGAAGATTAGTGATCAAGCAAGCAAATTCCCCAAAGCTTTTGTTTTTCCTCTTCGTTCGTCTCTCTCTATCAATCGTTTTTCCCTCTCTTGTTCTTTCTATTTTTCTTATTCAAACCCTCTTTCTTTTACCCTAATTAGCATATAATTAAGTATAAAAGATGGCAATAATAACCCACTAATTAACTCAAGGTTACCTCTTTTAACCCCCAAGTAGTTAGACTTATTAACATTAACCCACTAACTTTATAATTAAAGCAGGAATAGTCCAAAACGCCCCTTAAATTACTTAACAGAAATCCGAACCAGCCTGGGATTACGCAGCCTGTGACGGGCCATCGTGCCTGCGACGGTCCGTCCGCTGCTCCGTCACAGAGTTCAGAGACTCAATTCTCTGAAGAGTCTGTGACGGCCCGTCGTACCCACGACGGTCCGTCCTGCCATTCCATTACGAAGTTCAGAGAGTCTATTTCAGTACCCAATTTTCAGAATTCTAAGTATTTTGGAATGAGACACCCTCGACGGTCCATCGTGCCCATGACGGTCCGTCGTGGGTTCCGTCGTCTCAGCCAGTATTTCCAGAAATAAAATCTGCTGCTCAAAACGACTAAACAGATCGTTACAGCAATTGAAGGTATGATTGAAAAATTTTAAATTTTTTTTTCCTATTCCTCAAGTTTTTTTAACGGCAACTTTACTTCATCCTGCTTATAATTTACAAGGTGTGAAAGGCCTTGTCGACACTTTTTATGAAACTTTAGAAATTTTATCGGAAGAAATTCTAGATTGTGAAACGTGTAAGTCTAGCATAAAAATAGAAGCAAAACATTTGTTTTAAAAATATAAAATTAATGAAAATTTTGAAGGAGAAGTTGGTCAAACTTCTCATGTTGAGATTGATTTGTCAGTTCCAATTTCATGTTATATGCGAGGTTTTCTTGGTCTTAATTATACTAATAGTGATGATTTTGAAGAATATCTTAATCAATCTTTAGAAAACTGGAAAATCAAAGAAGGCAATGAAGATTTATTAGGATGGTGGAGTAGACGAAGCGATGCATTTCCAACTTTGAGCAAAATTGTTCGTGATATTCTAGCTATTCAAGCTTCATCAGTTGCATCGGAGGCTGCTTTTAGTGCGGAAAGGTTTCAAATCGGTGATCATAGACATTCATTGGCGGAAGACAGTTTGGAAACAACAGTTTTATTTAGAGACTGGTGCAATGCCGAAAGGAGGAATAACAATTTGCCAAAGTTAAGTAAAAAACAAGAAACTTGGATCAAAACTTGTATTGAATGCAGTGATGATGAATGAGAGGCACAAGAATTTCTAACAAGTTTGCCAACACCGGAGGATATCACCATCGATATGATGCGACAATTAGAATCAAATTTAAAGGAGAAAACAGATATTGTTAGATTACATTTGAGAACTAATTAAAACAGAACCCTTTCTAGAAGGTGGCTGCGTAAAATTAGTTACTCATCTAATATCTGTAACAAATATTAGTTTTACGTATGAGAACTTATTGAAACAGAACCCTTCCTAGAAGGTGTCTACATAGATTAGTTACTCCACTAATATTTGTTAATTGAAAGTTGTAACTTATAAGTTCTATTGAATAAATTTGAAGGTTTTAACTTTTGTTCAAGTTTTTTTTTATACAATTATTGTTTTGAATTTTAATTTTAATATATACAATGAAATATATATACTAAAGTACTAAACTAATTTTTAAAATACTTATTTTAAAGTTTACATTTACATTACTTTAATATATTTAAATTACAAATTTAAACTTCTCAAATTTGAAATTTAAAACTTTAAAGTTGAAACTTGAAATTTGAAAAATGAATCTTAAAATTTGAAAATTGAAACTTTAAATTTGAAAATTTATTTTGATATTTGAAAATCAAAAATTAAATTTAAAATTTATTAGCTAAAGATGTATCATTTCAATAAAATATATAAATATTTTAAAAAAAGAATCCCCCGTCCCATGCCATCCCGTCCTGTCCCGTTCCGTCCCGTCCCGTCCCTCCAAATCCCATCCCATCCCGTATATATAGTGGGACGGGATGGGACATATTTTAGTCCTCCCAATCCCGGTCCCGTGTCAAATCCCCCCTCCCCGTCCCCCGTCCCATCCCGTCCCCCTTCGTCCCGTCCCCCAGTCCCCTTCCCCGTCCCCTTGCCAACCCTACTCCCCCTCAAGTTGGAACATAGATATTGATCATGCCTAACTTGTTACAAAGGTAATCAACCCGAGTTCCTTTCAATGCTTTTGTAAACAAATCAACTAGTTTCTCTCCTGTCTTAAAGTAGCCAGTGGAAATCAAGTTATCATGAATCTTCTCACGATTAAAATGACAATCAACCTCAATATGTTTAGTTCGTTCGTGATACACTGGATTTGAGGCAATATAAAGAGGAGCTTTATTATCACACCAAAGTATTGCTGGGGTATGATGCTTCAACCCAATTTCAGATAAAAGATGATGTATCCACATAATCTCACATGTAGATTGTGTCGTAGCTCTATACTCAAATTCAACACTGGATCGAGATACAAAACCTTGCTTCTTACTCCTCCATAATATTAGGTTGCCTCCAACAAAAACACAATAGCCTATAGTAGATCTTCTATCAATCTTGGATCCAGCCCAGTCAACATCTGCAGAACACTCGATATGAGTATCACCGTGATTACACTACAATATGCCAAGTCCAAGAGTTCCTTTCAAGTAACATAGGATCTATTCCAAGGCTTGACAATGTTTGACTGTAGGTGCACACATGAACTGGCTAACACTTACCGCAAAAGAAACATCCGAACGAGTCACAATAAGGTAGCTTAACTTCCCAACCAACCTTCTATATCTCTCTGGATAATCAAAAGGATCACCATCATATTTCATAAGGTGCACAGTGGGAACCATAGGAGTACTACAGGGTTTGGCTGCTAACTTTACGTATCTGCAAGCAAGTCAAGAATATACTTTCTCTGAGACAGAAAATTCCCTTGTTGCTTCTATTTACTTCTACTCCCAAAAAGTATTTTGATGGACCCTAGTCCTTTGTATTAAACGTATATGTAAGAAAGTTTTGAGGGAAGAGATTTCCATATGATCATTTCCTGTGATGATAATGTCATCAACATATACAACAAGGAGGATAATGTCGGATGTTGATTGTCGATAAAATACTGAGTGATCACATTTGCTCATTTTCATCCCAAAATTTTGAACTACCTCATTGTACTTTTAAAACCAAGCTCGAGGACTTTGTTTTAATCCATACAATGAATTCTTCAAATGACAAACTTTTCCATACTCCCCCTGAGCAACAAAATCAGGTGGTTGCTCCATATACAATTCTTCTTGAAGATCACCATGAAGGAATACATTCTTGATATCTAATTGATGTAAAGGCCGATTCTCATAAGCAGCTATAGAAATGAACAGAAGGACAAATGTGAGTTTGGCACCCGGCGAGAATTCGGAATAATCTACCCCATATGTTTGAGCATACCCTTTAGCTACAAGTCTGGCTTTAAGTCTTGCTATAGATCCATCTGGATTAACTCTAACTGTGAAGACCCATTTATATCCCACTAATTTCTTTCCCTTGGGTAAATCCACTAAATCCCACGTGTGATTTTCCTCTAAGGCATGTATTTCATCAAGCATTGTATCAGACCACCCAGGATGATTCAAGGACCCTTTCACTGCTTTGGGTACAAGATCAGAGTCTAGAGAAGCAATAAAAGATCTAGATGTAGAAGATAAGTGCCCATATGAAACAAAATTACTAACGGAATATGAGGATTTGCAACTACATACCTTTGCGAAGAGCAATTGGGGGGTCAAAATCTTGTGGAGGATTAGAAGAATGAGGATTTGATGACATAGGAACTAGTGTAGGACATGTATCATTAGCCTCTCGCTTGCTCGAGTAAACTTGAACAATTGGTGGTCTTGCCCTATCTAATGGATAAGGAGCTTTTGAAACAATGGTTGATTGGTCCTCAATTGAAGAACTGAGAGACGGAGGGACAACATCCAATTCTTTTTTCAAAATATGGGTGACCTTATAGAGTAGACACTCGTCTTCTTCCTCCTGACTTGTAGAAATCGGAGGTGCATAAAATAATGGTGTAGTCTTTGTAAATACCTCATCCTTTCACACCAAATATTTGCCAAGTTTGACGGAGTAACATCGATACCCCTTTTGGAGAGGAGAATAACCCAGAAACACACACTTCAATGACTTGGGATCCAATTTGGTAATAGATGGTCGAATATCTCGAACATAGCATGTGCTTCAAAATATCTTAGGATCCACCGGAAAGCACACTAGATGGCATGCGATTAATCAGAAAACAAGTCGTAGAGATCGCATCTGCCCAAAAATGTTTAAGAACCTTCATTTGGAACAAAAGTGCTCGAGTTGTCTCAAGTAAGTGTCTATTCTTTCTCTCAGCAACTCCATTTTGAGAAGGTGTATCGGCGCATGAAGATTTATGGAGAATGCCATGTTTTCTCATAGACGACTGAAATAATTCCGACATATATTCTTTAGCATTGTCACTCCTCAGAATACGTACTGAAGCATTGAATTGTGTCTTGACTTCAGCACAGAAGACACAGAAGTGAGAAAATACTTCTGAGTGACTCTTCATAAAATAAATCCAAGTCATCCGAAATAAATCATCCACAAAAGTAACAAAGTACTTATGCCTAGTTTTAGAAACAATAGGACGCGATCCCCAAACATTAGAATGAACTAACTCAAAAGGTGACTCAACTCGCTTATTAACTCTTGAACTTAATGAGTTGCGATAATGTTTTGCAAACCGACATGACTCACATTCTAAAAGGAAGAAATATTCTGAAATTGAGGACACAACTTCTTTAATAGAGGCAACGAAAGATGTCCTTATCGACAATGCGCTTCAAATAGAGACACAACACTAGAGCAAGCTACAAATAGAGGCTCCCATTCATCAAAGATGTAGAGATCGTTAGATACATGTCCTTTACCAATAACCTTATTCGTCTTAAGATCACAAAACAAACAATGATCGGGAAAGAACGAAATATAACAATTAAGGTCTCTACTAACTTTGCTAACAGAAATCAAATTAAAGGCCAACTTTGGTAGACTTAATGTAGATGAAAGAGTAATAGAAGAGGTTGGTTTAACCATCCTATAACCAACACTATTGCAAAATGATCCATCAGCTACGGTAACCGGATAGGGTTCTTTGTGTGCTTGAAATCAAGAAAAAATATTAGAATTACCTGTCATGTGATTTGTGGCACCTGAATCGATTACCCATTTATTTGATGACGTGATAAGGCATGTATTTTTCTTTGATTCAACAATGGAATTAACTGAAGTGGATTTCTTTGAGATTTTAGCAAACTCCTCAGTTGAAATTAGGACCATTTTGTCAGATAATGGACTACAAGCACCAACAACTTTAGACCTTTGAATTCTCTGATTATAGTCGGTCATTTACCCAACAAATCCAACCAAATTATATCCCAAAATCAGACAATACGCAAGATAGACAATAACCTTATTTTGGAACGATAAACAAAGTAATTGTTCTTCCCCACACCAATTCCACTCAAGGGTAGCTATCCAACTAATCATAGACCCAAAATTAACTCCTGATAAATCAGAAAATCATCAAATAAAGTACCAAGTAAAAGTGTTGATTGTATAACAAAACCTGATGATGCAGATGATGCCTGACATAGAGAGACAACTACAGTATTGGTCAGTAGTGGAAACTCTCTCAAATCGTGGCTGAACAAACAACCACAAAATCCCTGTTTGAAATGTCACTATGACAATGAAACATACAAATTTAATTTCTAATGCGACACACATAAATTTTCGATGCAGAACCACTACTGTAGTCTCACTAGAAAGGGCTAAAGATAGAAAGTGAGGCTCACACGACTAACTTTTAGCCGTCTAGATCTAGGGGTTTTAATATCATGGAAAGTATCTTCTTCCTAAGTGGGTGGTGACAGACATTTTACAACTCTCAATCACTTCCGGTGAAACTATACTTGATTCTGGCGAAGTCAAAGTGACTTCCGGCGAAGACAAAATACCAACTCGGACATTGGCTCTGATACCATGCAAATTATAACTTATTGAGAATAACTGGTTTATCATTCGAAGTAAACAATAGTACTAATACAGGGAGAGAATAAGCTAACTATGGTAACTAAATATTCTATCCCCAAGAATCAACTCAATTATCTATCTATATAATTACACAAATTCTGTAACAGTTTAATTAAAAAAATGGTTATATCATTCTTTCTTCCTTCAAATTATGAACTGAATTGTTTGTTAACTTAGGATCTTTCCAGGTAGTTTGTTGATTTTCTTGAAGTTAAATCGTGAGAGTTGAGAATTATACTCATATATATTTAAATGGTAACTCTTGATTATAGCTTCTCATACTTGATTTTCTGTTTGGCAATTAACCCATTTGAGTTCATTGTTGACCTTTCTCTTTACCCCCATTTAATTGATATCATCCCTTTATTTTCTCATTAGTTAAGAAGTTTGTTAATTAAGCATGTGTATCTCAATTGGTTGCATTAGTCAACTTCTTCTTTGAATACATGATTATCATCCTATGTCAAGAAAGGTATTGGCTTAACCATGTTTCTTGTCTTCAATTTATACTGAGTGTTCATCTTTCTTATGAAATAATTATTGGACCATGTGTATGCGGAGATTTATACTTCCTTTAAAACTCTCTTTCATTGGTTGTTGTTGCATGTGAAATCTCTCAGAATCCTCACGAATTATATCTCTTCTCCTTGCATCTTCCTATTGGGCCATAATCATATTTCACCAAGTCAAGCCCACTAAATTCGACGAATAGGTCCCTAAGTTGAAAGAATCGAAGGAGACCGGAGAATGGAAGATTGGGCCAAAGTCCCACTCTTAATTTTCTTAAACTGTATTTTGTTATTTTTGGGTCTGAGCCCTGATCATTTTACTTATTATTATCTTGTAGAAATTTAGGACAGGTACAACTAAGATGGGCCAAAAATCCCAAATGAAATTGTCCAAATGTTGGTTCAGGTGAACAGAAACCAGATTTGGGCTCAATTTTTTCCCCTTTTTATTTCATTGCACTTGCTTACTTGTTAAATACCTATCGTTAGTCTTAGGTTTAGAAAAATTCAAATCTCCGAAAATGTCCATTTGATTAAATAAATTCAACTAAAACCAGTCAACTTCAAATGAACTCAAAAAAAACATTTTATAAGCAAATATCTCGCTTAGTAGGACAATATTTCCATTTTCTCTTAAAATTGATTTAGTTATAAAAAATGGTTCAACATGTTGTTCAGGATTAAGTTAAAATTTAGGGAAAAAATTCAATTGTCGGATAATAGCGAGTAAGTGGGCATTTTAGATGCTTTCAAAATCTACCTATAACGTTAATATGAACCCCAGACCCTCTTAAATATTTTTTGATCGATTTATTGTTTTATCCTTTGAGAATCAGTTTTCTCAATTTCTCTTTACAATTTAGGTGACGACTCTAAATTAGATTTTAAAGTTTTTTTAAATAAAATATATGTAATATTCAACCATTTTTAGGCCTGTATGTAATATATGGCCAATTTAAAGCAATTACGAAAACAAGTAAAGTTTTCTTTTCTTATTTGTCATGATATTCCATCGTCATTGGTGAAAGTCATAATTTATTTGAGGCATTTTTTTTATAAGTTAGGTGTTTTTTATTTATTTTTCAGCTAATTCGGGGGCATTTATGTGATATTCAGCAATTTTTGAGTAGTTACAAAAAAGTAATGTTTGTTGTTTTATTCATCACGATAATCTAAGGTCATTGACGCAAATCAAAAACTTTTTAGGCATTTATTGTATCATTAATGTACTTTTCTTGATTCTTTTGGTCTTTTTGGGGCATCTACGTAATATTTATTCATATGTAGGTAGTTACAAAAGTAAAAATTTAGGTGATTTTTGTATTATTCTAAGGTCATTGGTGCAAGTTAAAAAATTTAGGTGATTTTTGTATTATTTTTGTGTTTTTGTTGAATTTTCGGCAATTTTGGTGATATTTACGTAATATTTGACTATTTTCAGGTAGAAGTGTAGTTTTTTGTATTCTTCGTAACGTTATTCTAAGGACATTGGTACAAGTCGATATTTTTCACGCTTTTTTGTATTGATTATGTATTTTTCTCGATTTTTTGGCCACTGTAGGGAATTTACGTAATATTCTGTCATTTTGAGGCATTAACGAAAAGAAGTAAAGTTTTGTTCTCTTATTCGTCACGATATTATGTGTTCATTGATGCAAGTCAAAAATTTTTAAGGATTTTTTTGTACTGTTTATGTGTTTTTCTTGGATTTTTGGTCATGATGGGGCATTTACGTAGTATTCGACCATTGTTGGGCATATAGGTAATATTCGGTCATATTCAGGCAATAACGAAAATAAGTAATTTTGTGCTATTATTCGTCACAATATTCTAAGGTTATTAGTGTAAGTACAAATTAATTTGATGCATTTTTTGTATCGTTTATGTGTTTTTCTTGATTTTTCTGCCTTTTAGGGGGGCATTTACGTAATATTCGGTCATTTTCGATTATTACAAAATGAAGTAACATGTTTCTCTTTTATCGTCACATTATTCTAAGATCATTGGGGCAAGTGAAAAAAGTTGTAGACATTTTTTGTATCAATAATGTGCTTTTCTTGATTTTATGGCCATTTTGGGGGCATTACGTAATATTCATGTATTTCGAGGCAGTTACAAAAAGAAATATAGTTTTATTGTCTCTTAATTATCACGATATTCTAAGGTTATTGGAGAAAGTCAAAATTTATTTTAGGCATTTTTGTATTGTTTATGTGTTTTTCTTGATGTTTCCGCCATTTCGGAGGAATTTACGTAATATTTGACCATTTTTAGACAGTTATGAAAACAAGTAAAGTTATATTCTATTATTCATCAGGATATTCTAATATCATTAGTGGAAGTCAAATATTTTGATGTGTTTTTTGGATTGTGTATGTGTTTTTCTTGCTTTTTTTGTCCATTTTGAAGCATTTACTTTACATTCGGGCATTTTTGGGTAGTTAGGAAAAATAATAAAAGTTATGTTTCTTAATCATCGTGATATTATACGGTCATTGGTGCAAGTTGAAATATTTTAGAGGCAATTTTTGTAATATTTGTGTTTTTCTTGATTTTTTTATCATTTTGGGTCATTTATGTAATACTCATCAATTTTGAGGCAGTTATGAAAAGAAGTAAAAAAAATTCTCTTATTTGTCACTATATTCTAAGTAATAACAGATAGTATTAAATAAATAGTATAAAATAATATTAGTATTTACTGTGTACTAATCATAGTCCTATTAGGATTAGTACTCCTTAATCCTAGTCCTATTAGGATTAGTACTCCTTCCTATATCTCCTATATATATCTCCCATGTATTCCCTTATTAGGTTAACACTTTAATACAATCAATATTCCTTCATGGTATCAAGAGCCAAAAAACCTAGATCTTCTTTTCTCTAGGTTTTTTTTCTCTCTTTAGGGCACCGGTCGTTCCCTCTTTTCTCTTGGGCGGCGGCAGCCATGACAACCGAGGTGGATCTTCTCGATTCACTTCCTTTTGGCATTAAACTCCTTCTCAGGCATCTTCATGCCCTGATTCCCGAAAAATTATCAGACATAAATTACCCTACATGGAAAATCACCGTTCTTACAGCCCTTGAGGCCAATTACCTTCTCAAATACGTCAATGGAAGCACAGAACCGCCGCCGGCAGTCATCACCGCCACAGACAAATCAGAAAAAACCAATCCGGCCCATGCCGCCTGGAAAGCCGTGGATGGCTAGATCCGATTATGTTTGATTGCGGTCATCTCTCCAACGATTCAGAAACACGTCCGATCCTACACAACTGCTTCAGCCCTGTGGACGGCCCTCGCAACACGCTATGCATCAAGTTCCCACTCTCATATTTTTCAATTGCGTGATCGTCTCCACACAATTACCAAAGGCACGAAAACTATGGCGGAGTATTTAGACGAGGTCTCCACCATCATCACAGTCCTCGACACCGTGAACGAAATCATTCCCGAAAATGATCTCGTCATGTGCGTCGTTCAGGGGCTCCCATCAGCTTACTCGTCCATTAAACAGGCAGTTCACATCAGTTCAACGCCCGTTGACCTGGCTACTCTTTCCTCGTGGCTATAAAGTGAAGAAATCAATGTGGATCTGGAGAGCAAACTTCTTCTCCGAGAAGCCGCTGTTATGGAGCCGGCCACCGCCCTCACCGCAAGCCAGAACTATCGCGGGGGGCGTGGTGGCGGCCGGCAGGGGAGCCGCGGCGGCTACGCCAGAAACAACGGAGGCCGCGGGCACGGCGATCGGCAGGGCAGTCGTCCTTCGTACGATGGTCAGCAGCACGGCAGCAACAACAGCCTGCACTTCTTCGGCAGCGGCGGGCAGTCATCTTCCAGCGGCGGGCAGGGCACTTACGAGCGAGATCGTCCAACTTGTCAAATTTGTCAGAAAATAGGACACACCACTGTTCGTTGCTAGTTTCGGTATGAGGAGAGACGAAATAGTAATAACCGTGCCAATTATGCATCTTAAGACGGCCCTTCCTCTGAATGGTTGTTTGATACTGGGCCAACATGCACGTTACTTCTGATCTATCCAAGCTTAACGCTCCTAATCCATATCATGGCTCCAATGGTATTACTGTTGGCAACGGTGAGTCCCTTAATATTTCTCACACTGGCACGGGTACCATTGAAACCCCCACCGCTATATTTCACCTAGGTAACCTTACCCACGTCCCTTCTATTAAAATCAGTCTCCTTTCAGTTCACCAATTCACAAAAGACAATAATTGCTCACACTTGTTCACCTCTAATGATTTTCAGATCCTAGACAATACTACCAAGAGGGTGATTTTTCAGGGCCCCTGTGAGCATGGTCTGTACATTCTTCCTGGCACAAGTTTGTCTGCCCACCCAGTTTCAGAAAGCGTTCCTGTGGCTCCGGTGGCTCTTTCGGCTGATGGCCACAGTCTGTTGTGGCACAGTCTTCTGGGTCACCCGTCTACTCAAATAATAAATTCTTTAATGTCTCAATTAGGTTTTTCTTCCATTCATGTAAACAATTGTGACTCCTGTTCAATTGCTAAATCTCATAAATTACCTTTTACTTTATCTGAGAAGCGTATAACTGCACCTTTTCAACTTATTCATTCTGACCTATGGGGTCCTACTGCTGTTCCTTCATTTGCTGGTTTTCACTATTATATTTGTTTTGTGGATGATTTTTAAAAATACACTTGGTTGTACCCACTAAAACACAAATCACAGGCATACACCACCTTTGTCAACTTTGAAAAAATGGTCAAAATACAATTCAATTCTCATGTTAAACTTTTTCGAAGTGACAATGGAAAGGAATATGTAAATAACATCTTTGGCCAGTTTCTGCAATCCCTGGGAATTATACATCAAACCTCTTGTCCATACACTCCCGAACAGAATGGGGTGGCTGAGCGTAAGCATCGCCATCTCATTGAAACGGTGGTTACTCTTCTGCATCAATCTCATCTCCCTGTCTCCTTTTGGGTAGAAGCTCTAGCCACCGCAAACTACCTCATTAACAGAATGCCCAGTCACACCCTCTCCAACAAATCACCCTATCAACTCCTTTACCAAGAACTTCCCAATTATACCAACCTCCGTGTCTTTGGGTGTATTGCCTACCCTTGGCTACGCCCTCATATTACTCACAAATTACAACCCCGATCCCGTCCTTGTATTTTTTTGGGCTATCATCCTACCTCCAAGGGTTATCGCTGTCTTGACCCACAAACTCATAAAGTCTACATATCTCGTCATGTCAAATTTGTCGAAAATGAGTTTCCCTACGAGTCTAATTCCTCCTCCACAAATACATCATTCATTGGCGTCCTTCCCCTTTTTCCAACATACTCACAGGATCCCTCACCACCTTCCCCCACACCTCCACCCACTACCCAACCACCCCTCATCACCCCTTCGACCGTCACCCACAATACACCCGCAACCACCACCCACACTCACAACCAACCCGAACCACCCCATACCCACAACATCTCCAGCCCGATCCGTTTTGATTCCTTCCCGGCCACCCCCGAATCACCACCGCCCGTACCACCCCCCAATAGTCATCCCATGTTAACCCGTGGCAAAGCCAGTATCTTTAAACCCAAAACCTTTCAGGCTACCATACTACCAAATACACCCCTTCCCGATAGTGAACCAACAACCTACTCTGTTGCCTCAAAAAATGCTTATTGGCGTCATGTTATGGATGACGAGTTTAAGGCTTTGACTGATCAGAAAACTTGGGTTCTTGTACCTAAGCCCCATGGGCGGCATCCAGTGGGCTGTAAATGGGTGTACAAAATTAAACACAATGCAGATGGCAGTATTTCCAGGTACAAGGCTCGTTTGGTTGCTAAAGGCTACAATCAGGAGTATGGGCTTGATTACTCTGAGACATTCAGTCCTATTATTCGGCAGGAAACCATTCGCCTGGTACTGTCACTTGTCGTGTGCAACAATTGGCTCATCAATCAGTTGGATGTTTCCAATGCTTTTCTTCATGGCATGCTTGATGAAACTATCTACATGACGCAACCACCGGGCTATGTTGATCCCCGCTTCCCTCAACATTTTTGCAAACTCCAGAAGTCTCTGTATGGGCTCAAGCAAGCCCCCCATGCTTGGTACACACGTCTGAAAACGTTCCTCCAGGGACTCGGCTTCACGTGTTGCGTACACGACACGAGTCTGTTTACTCGACATTCAGCACATGGTACAGTCATTCTTCTTGTCTATGTAGATGATATCATTATTACAAGCTCTACTGCAGCTCTCATTCAGGATGTCACTCGAGCTATGCATACTACCTTCAAAATTAAGGACCTTGGCCCGTTACATTATTTTCTGGGAATGGAGGTTTCTCGGACAGGCAGCGGTTTGTTTCTTCATCAGTCAAAATATGCTCCAGATCTGTTGCAGAAAGCTGGACTGGAAAAATGCACCAGTCAACCAACACCGATGGCAGTCTCTTCGTCTACGAATGGAGCCGACACCCCTTTTGCCGATATCACCCACTTTCGCAGTCTCATTGGGGCTCTACAGTATCTGGCCATTACCCATCCTGACATCAAGTTTGCTGTCAACCGAGTTGCTCAGCGCATGCATCAACCAAGTGAACATGATTACCATTGTCTAAAACGCATTCTCAGGTACATTTTTGGCACTCTTTGTCGTGGTTTACTCATTCGACCCGGGGACTTGGAGCTTCGGGGTTTCTCAGATTCAGATTGAGCAAATGATAAAAATGACAGAAAATCTACATCGGGGTTTCTCATTTTTTGGGGCCGAACCTGATCTCCTGGTGTACAAAAAAACAACCCAAGGTCTCTCGATTCTCGACTGAAGCTGAATACCGCGCCCTTGCTCTTCTTGCTGCTGAGACCATGTAGGTCACATATATTCTTCACGAACTCCGCGCCACTCACACTGTTCCTGCTCTCTATTGTGAAAACAAATCAACCATCTGTGTGGCCAAGAATTTCGTCCTACACACCAGAATGAAGCATGTTGATACCGATTGTCTCTTTGTTCGCGATGAAGTTCAGGCCGGCACCATGACTGTGCAGTATGTACCCACTGAAGAACAATCGGCTGGTATTCTCACCAAACCTCTCCCGAGCCGACACGATTACCTCAGTTCCAAGGTTCCGTTCGCTTCCGCTCAGCTCATCTTGAGGGGGGATAATAACAGATAGTATTAAATAAATAGTATAAAATAATATTAATATTTACTGTGTACTAATCCTAGTCCTATAAGGATTAGTACTCCTTAATCCTAGTCCTATTAGGATTAGTACTCCTTCCTATATCTCCTATATATATCTCCCATGTATTTCCTTATTAGGTTAACACTTTATACAATTAATATTCCTTCACTAAGGTCATTAGTGGCGCAAGTCGCAATCTTTTTGAGGGATTTCTTGGTATTGTATATGTGATTTTCTAGATTTTTTAGTCATTTTAGAGAATTAATGTAATATTCGACCATTTTAAGGAAATTACGAAAATGTTATCTTATTCGTCACGATATTCTAAGGTCATTGGTGGAAGACATATTTTTTATGAGATGTTTTCATATTGTTTATGTGTCTTTCTTGATTTTCAGTCATTTTTGGGGCATTTATGTAATATTCTGCAATCATCGTGCAGTTAGAAAAAGAAGTAACGTTTTGTTCTCTTATTAGTCACGATATTCTAAGGTCATTGGTGCAAGATGAAAATTTTTTGAGGCCTTTTTGTATCGTTAATTTTTTTCTTGATTTTCTGTCATTTTGGGGGCATTTACGTAATATTCAGCCATTTTCCTACAGTTATGAAATGAAGTACAATTTTGTTCTCTTATTTGTCACAATATTCTAAGGTCATTGGTTCAAGTCCAATTTATTTGGAGGCGTTTTTTGTATTATTTATTTATTTTCTTTATTTTTTGCCCATTTTGGGGCATTTTACGTAATATTCGGTCATTTTAGGGCAGTTACGAAAAGATGTAAGGTTTTGTTCTCTTATTCATCATGATATTTTAGATCATTGGTGAAAGTCAAATTTTGTGTGGCTTTTCAGTATCATTTTTGTGTTTTTTTTATTTCTTCTGTCATTTTGGGGCATTTACGTAATATTCAGTCATTTTTTGACATTTACGTAGTAAGACATCGAAAATGACTTAGGTGAACTAGAGCCTAACATGTTGTTCTTGGTGTTCTAAGGTCCTAAATAGGTCTATAATAAGTTAATGAGGCAGTGTCTAAGAGTTTAGGTGCATTGGAAGTCAAATGTCAAGGGACGACCGAGACGTTCAATGACTAAGTCACCTACGTGCCTCATATTGAGTTCTATGTGTTTATGCGTTCTTCATGAGGTTTTAAGGCCCTTAAATGAGTTATGATAACATATATAGGCAGTGTGTCGAGTTTCGTGAAAATTTGAGGTCAAATGTCATCTGCCTTGAAACGACCTTGTGTTTCTAAGCATGTTTCATCGAGATTTATGTGTTTGTTTTGGATGAAATTTATGTGAGAGGTGCTAAACTCATATAAAGTCATGTTTGGGTTGAAAACGTCCGATCAAACATCCCCAAGGACCATCCAAGGGTCCTTAAGGAAAGACCCATGTTGGTGGTCAAAAGTGCCCAAGGTAGTCCACCTACGGATGGCAATCGAGGGCGAGTGGCGTGGTCAACGCCCTGTAGGTGATGGGAGTTGTTTGGTTCTTAGCCTAGGGAGCTAAGATACCAATTACAATTCTCTGAACCCATCGATGGAGGACAGGACGGCCCGTGTGTGGACCTACGCCCCGTCGATGGGCCTTGTGTCCTGCACGCAGCTTCACTATAAGTTGAAATGTGAAGTTGTAATTTCACCCCACTTCCAAATAAGAGTATTGGAGTTTGTTTATTGGTATTTTGGGTACTTTAAACATGTATATAAGTGTTTAACACATTGAAGACTTCATTCTTCTAAATCAAAAGCCCAAAATCCCTTAGAAATTCCTTAAGACTCCATTGAAGTCCAAAGTCAAAGAAGAACTTGACGTGACGAATTGAGTTAAGATTATTCATCAAAGTGAAGAATTAGCTTCATCAAGGTATGGATTCTGATCCTTGAAACTCTCTTCATCAAGGACCCCAACCTTCAAGATGTTTTCTAAAGTTTTCAAAGTTGAACTGTCCAATTTCATGATTCTACCACGGGTTCTTGCATCAATTGTTTTTAAATGTTTATTATGGATTAACTTGTTATTGTATTGATTATTTTGACCTAAATTACCTATGAACTAATAAATTGGATGAACCCTAGATTTGACTAAGTTATGGGTTACTTGATATTGACCTAATGTATATGAGTTGTGGTGTAGATTCCTATGGACTATCTAGTGATGTAATAATTGTATTCAATTGATATCTAGGTTTTATTAGATTGATGAATTTACATTTAATTGACCTAGTTCATTGATTATTATAGTTTATATGTTGATTTGATGTTCATGGCCATTGGTATGGCCTTGTGTTATTGAATTGGATGATTTAGCATCTAATTAAGGTGTTAAGGATGGAGTGGTGGTATGATGCCCTATTTACTTTATTTTGTTTTTTTATACTTAAATTATGTTTTGAATTGTATTCTCCACTTATGGTGGCGGTGTTATGTGTTTTACTTGCAATTGATGTGGCCTTGTCGGCGTTACTTTATTTATTATGATAATCATTGTCTTGTTGGCAACTACTTGAAGTAATGTGGCTATTTGTATAGTTGATTATGTGAATCATGACAATATCTATCTACATATGAATTCATATATATGTCTCTATTCATGTCCTCTTATGTGATCATATTAGACTATGACTTTGACCTTGTGTATATAGTCTTAGGGTTGAGTCTTGGTTATTCCTACTTGACTATATGAGTCTATAATGGTCATATTGATGATGTTATGATAGTGTATAGGATGACTTAATGATGATAATAGTTACTTCTATGTACTTCTGGAATGATATGTAATGTGTGTTAAAGTGAAGTATGTGGTGTCATGTCTTGGTTAGTTTGTGTCCCTTACCTTATGTATATATGATTATGAATATGTGATGTCTTGTGTTAGGATGTTAAAGATCTTAGTCTTGTATGTATGAATGACATGAGACCTTAAATGATGTAAGATTATCTTTTATGTGAAAACCTTGAACCTAGTGGTAAGGTTAAGAATGTTCAAGTCGTAAGCCGTATTGGTATCCTTCAAAGTAAAGGAATGATGGACTTAAGGTTGATTGGATGGAACATCATATCAAACCTTAGGAAAGTCATCATGAGATACTTGTCGCCATTGTAAGGTAACCTTAGAAGACCTCTTTTGTAGGGTAAATGTAATTGGGTTATGAACTTGTTATGGAACCCATTTATATGAACCTTAGTGTGAATTACTCTACGAGAACGAAGGCTAGCACCGAGTGAGTATGGTAAAGGAAGTACACACGGTCACACGAGTAACTTCTAGCCGTCTAGATCTAAGGGGTTTAAGATCTTGGAAAGTATCTTCTTCCTAAGTGGGTGCTGACAGAAATTTTATAACTCTCAATCACTTCCGGTGAAACTATACTTGATTCCGGCGAAGACTTAATACCAACTCAGACATTGGCTCTGATACCATGTAAATTATAACTTATTGAGAATAATTGGTTTATCATTCAAAGTAAACAATAGTATAAATACAGGGAGAGAATAAGCTAACTATGGTAACTAAATATTCTATCCCCAAGAATCAACTCAATTATCTATCTATATAATTACACAAATTCTGTAACAGTTTAATTTAAAAAATGGTTATATCATTCTTTCTTCCTTTAAATTATGAACTGAATTGTTTGTTAACTTAGGATCTTTCCCGGTAGTTTGTTGATCTTCTTGAAGTTAAATCGCGAGAGTTGAGAATTATACTCATGTATGTTTAAATGGTAACTCTTGATTATAGCTTCTCATACTTGATTTTCTGTTTGGCAATTAACCCATTTGAGTTCATTGCTGACCTTTCTCTTTACCCCCCATTTTGATTGATATCATCCCCTTTATTTTCTTATTAGTTAGGAAGTTTGTTATTTAATCATGTGTATCTCAATTGGTTGCATTAGTCAACTTTTTCTCTGAATACATGATTATCACCCTATGTAAAGAAAGGTATTGGCTTAACCATGTTTCTTGTCTTCAATTTATACTGAGTGTTCGTCTTTCTTATGAAATAATTATTGGACCATGTGTATACTAAGATTTATACTTCCTTTCAAACTCTCTTTCATTGGTTGTTGTTGCATGCGAAATCTCTCAGAATCCTCACGAATTATATCTCTTCCCCTTGCATCTTCCTATTGGGCCATAATCATATTTCCTCCAGTCAAGCCCACTAAATTCGACGAACAGGTCCCGAAGTTGAAAGAATCGAAGGAGATCGGAGAATGGAAGATTGGGCAAAGGCCCACTCTTAATTTTCTTAAACTGTATTTTGTTATTTTTGGGTCTGAGCCCTGATCATTTTACTTATTATTATCTTGTAGAAATTTAGGACAGGTACAACTAAGATGGGCCAATAATCCCAAACGAAATGGGACCAAATGTTGGTTCAGGTGAACAGAAACCAGATTTGGGCCCAAATCTCTTCCCCTTTTTACTTTATTGCACTTGCTTGCTTGTTAAATACCTATCGTTAGTCTTAGGGTTAGAAAAATTCAAATCTCCGAAAATGTCCATTTTCTTAAAGATATTCAACTAAAACTAGTCAACTTCAAATGAACTTAAAAAATAATTTTATAAGCAAATATCTCGCTTAGTAGAACAATATTTTCATTTTATCTTAAAATTGATTTAGTTATATAAAATGGTTCAACTTATTGTTCAGGATTAAGTTAAAATTTTAGGGAAACAATTCAATTGCCGGATAATAGCGAGTAAGTGGGCATTTTAGATGCTTTCAAAATCTACCTAGAACGTTAATATGAATCCCGAACCCTCTTTAATATTTTTTGATCGATTTATTGTTTTATCCTTTGAGAATCAATTTTCTCAATTTCACTTTAAAATTTAGGTGACAATTCTAAATTAGATTTTAAAGATTTTTTTAAATAAAATATATGTAATATTCAACCAATTTTGGGCATATATGCAATATATGGCCAATTTAAGGCAACTACGAAAACAAGTAAAGTTTTCTTTTCTTATTCGTCATGATATTCCATCGTCATTGGTGCAAGTCATAATTTATTTAAGGCATTTTTTTTATAATTTACGTGTTTTTTATTTATTTTCAGCTATTTCGGGGGCATTTACGTGATATTCGGCTATTTTCGAGTAGTTACAAAAAACTAATGTTTGTTGTTTTATTCATCACGATAATCTAAGGTCATTGACGCAAATCAAAAACTTTTTAGGCATTTTTTGTATCATTAATGTGCTTTTCTTGATTCTTTTGCTTATTTTCGGGCATCTACGTAATATTTGTTCATTTTTAGGTTGTTACAAAAGTAAAGATTTGTTGTATTTTATTCGTTATGATATTATAAGGTCATTGGTGCAAGTCAAAAATTTTAGGTGATTTTTGTATTATTTTTGTATTTTTGTTGAATTTTCGGCGATTTTGGTGGTATTTACGTAATATTTGACTATTTTCGGGTAGAAGTGTAGTTTTTTGTATTCTTCATAACGTTATTCTCAGGACATTGGTGCAAGTCGATATTTTTCACGCTTTTTTGTATAAATAATGTATTTTTCTCGATTTTTTGGCCACTTTAGGGCATTTACGTAATATTCGGTCATTTTGAGGCATTAACGAAAAGAAGTAAAGTTTTGTTCCCTTATTCGTCACGATATTATATGTTCATTGATGCAAGTCAAAAATTTTTGAAGATTTTTCTTTGTACTGTTTATGTGTTTTTCTTGGATTTTTGGTCATGTTGGGCCATTTACGTAGTATTCGGCCATTGTTGGGCATATACGTAATGTTCGGTCATATTCAGGCAATAGCGAAAATAAGTAATTTTGTGCTATTATTCGTCACAATATTTTAAGGTTATTAGTGTAAGTAAAAATTTATTTGAGACATTTTTTGTATCGTTTATGTGTTTTTCTTGATTTCTCTGCCTTTTAAGGGGCATTTGCGTAATATTCGTTCATTTTCGAGCGTTACAGAATGATGTAACATGTTTCTCTTTTATCGTCACAATATTCTCAAAATTTATTTGAGACATTTTTTGTATCGTTTATGTGTTTTTCTTGATTTCTCTGCCTTTTAAGGGGCATTTGCGTAATATTCGATCATTTTCGAGCATTACAAAATGATGTAACATGTTTCTCTTTTATCGTCACAATATTCTAAGGTCATTGGGGCAAGTGAAAGAAGTTGTAGACATTTTTTGTATCAATAATGTGCTTTTCTTGATTTTATGGCCATTTTTGGGGCATTACGTAATATTCATCTATTTCCAGGCAGTTACAAAAAGAAATACAGTGTTATTGTCTCTTAATTATCACGATATTCTAAGGTCATTGGAGAAAGTCAAAATTTATTTTAGGCATTTTTGTATTGTTTATGTATTTTTCTTGATGTTTCTGCTATTTCGGAGGCATTTACGTAATATTTGATCATTTTTAGACAGTTATGAAAAGAAGTAAAGTTATATTCTATTATTCATCAGGATATTCTAATGTCATTAGTGCAAGTCAAATATTTTGATGTGTTTTTTGGATTGTGTATGTGTTTTTCTTGCTTTTTTTGTCCATTTTGAAGCATTTACTTTATATTCGGGCATTTTTGGGTAGTTAGGAAAAATAATAAAAGTTCTGTTTTCTTAATCATCGTGATATTATACGGTCATTGGTGCAAGTTGAAATATTTTTGAGGCAATTTTTGTATTATTTGTGTTTTTCTTGATTTTTTGGTCATTTTGGGTCATTTACGTAATACTCATCAATTTTTCAGGCAATTATGAAAAGAAGTAAAAAAAAATTCTCTTATTCGTCACGATATTCTAAGGTCATTACTGGCGCAAGTCGCAATCTTTTTGAGGGATTTCTTGGTATTGTATATGTGATTTTCTAGATTTTTTAGTCATTTTAGAGAATTTATGTAATATTCGACCATTTTAAGGCAATTACGAAAATGTTCTCTTATTCGTCACGATATTCTAAGGTCATTGGTGGAAGACAAAATTTTTATGAGATGTTTTATACTGTTTATGTGTCTATCTTGATTTTTCAGTCATTTTTGGGGCATTTATGTAATATTCTGCAATCATCGTGCAGTTAGGAAGAGAAGTAACGTTTTGTTCTCTTATTTGTCACGATATTCTAAGGTCATTGGTGTAAGATGAAAAATTTTTGTGGCCTTTTTGTATTGTTAATTTTTTTTCTTGAAATTCTGTCATTTTGGGGGCAGTTACGTAACATTCAGCCATTTTCCTACAGTTATGAAATAAAGTACAATTTTGTTCTCTTATTTGTCACAATATTCTAAGGTCATTGGTTCAAGTCCAATTTATTTGGAGGCGTTTTTTGTATTATTTATTTATTTTCTTTATTTTTTGCCCATTTTGTGGCATTTACGTAATATTCGGTCATTTTAGGGCAGTTACGAAAAGATGTAAGGTTTCGTTCTCTTTTTCATCACGATATTTTAGGTCATTGGTGAAAGTCAAATTTTTGTGTGGCTTTTCGGTATCATTTTTGTGTTTTTTTTATTTTTCTGTCATTTTGGGGCATTTACGTAATATTCGGTCATTTTTTGACATTTATGTTGTAAGACATCGAAAATGACTTAGGTGAACTAGAGCCTAACATGTTGTTCTTGGTGTTCTAAGGTCCTAAAAAGGTCTATAATAAGTTAATGAAGCATTGTCTAAGAGTTTAGGTGCATTGGAAGTCAAATGTCAAGGGACGATCGAGACGTTCGACGACTAAGTCACCTACGTGCCTCATATTGAGTTCTATGTGTTTATGCGTTATTAATGAGGTTGTAAGGCCCTTAAAAGAGTTATGATAACATATATAGACACCATGTCGAGTTTCATGAAGTTTTGAGGTCAAATGTCATGTGCCTTGAAACGACCTTGTGTTTCTAAGCATGTTTCATCGAGATTTATGTGTTCGTTTGGTATGAAATTTATGTGAGAGGTGCTAAACTCATATAAAGTCATGTTTGGGTTGAAAACGTCCGGGAAAACATCCCCAAGGACCATCCAAGGGTCCTCGAGGAAACACCCATGTTGGTGATCAAAAGTGCCATAGGTAGTCCACCTACGGATGGCAATCGAGGGCCAGTGGCGTGGTTAACGCCCCGTAGGTGGTGGGAGTTGTTTGGTACTTAGCCTAGGGAGCTAAGATACTAATTACAAGTCTCTGAACCCATCGATGGAGGACAGGACGGCCCGTGTGTGGACCTACGCCCCGTCGATGGGCCCTATGTCCTGCACGCAGGTTCACTATAAGTTGAAAGGTGAAGTTGTAATTTCACCCCACTTCCAAATAAGAGTATTGGAGTTTTTTTATGGGTATTTTGGGTATTTAAAACATGTATAAAGTTTTTAACACATTGAAGACTTCATTCTTCTAAATCAAAAGCCCAAAATCCCTTAGAAGTTCCTTAAGACTCCATTGAAGTCCAAAGTCAAAGAAGAACTTGATGTGACGAATTGAGTGAAGATTATTCATCAAAGTGAAGAATTATCTTCATCAAGGTATTGATTCTTATCCTTGAAACTCTCTTCATAAAGGAGCCCAACCTTCAAGATGTTTTCTAAAGTTTTCAAAGTTGAATTGTCCAATTTCATGATTCTACCACGGGTTCTTGCATCAATTGTTTTTAAACATTTATCATGGATTAAATTGTTATTGTATTGATTATTTTAACCTAAATTACCTATGAACCAATAAATTGTATGAACCCTAGATTTGACTAAGTTATGGGTTACTTGGTATTGGCCTAATGTATATGAATTGTGGTGTAGATTCCTATGGACTATCTAATGATGTAATAATTGTATTCAATTGATATCTAGGTTGTATTAGATTGATTAATTACATTTAATTGACCTATTTCATTGATTACTATATTTTATATGTTGAGTTGATGTTCATGGCCATTTGTAAGGCCTAGTGTTATTGAATTGGATGATTTTGCATCTAATTAAGGTGTTAAGGATGGAGTAGTGGTACGATGCCCTATTTACTTTATTTTGTTGTTTTTATACTTAAATTATGTTTTGATTGGTATTCTCCTCTTATGTGATCATATTAGACTATGACCTTGACCTTGTGTATATAGTCTTAGGGTTGAGTCTTGGTTATTCCTACTTGACTATATGAGTCTATGATGGTCATATTGATGATGTTATGATAGTTTATAGGATGACTTAAAGATGATAATAGTTACTTCTCTGTACTTCTAGAATGATATGTAATGTGTGTTAAAGTGAAGTATCTGGTGTCTTGTCTTTGTTAGTTTGTGTCCCTTACTTGATGTATATATGATTATGAATATGTGATGTCTTGTCTTAGGATGTTAACGATCTTAGTCTTGTATGTATGAATGACATGAGACCTTAAATGATGTAAGATTATCTTTTATGTGAAAACCTTGAACCTAGTGAAAAGGTTAAAAATGTTGAAGTCGTATGCCGTAATGGTATCCTTCAAAGTAAAGGAATGATGGACTTAAGGTTGATTAGATGGAACAACATCATATCAAACCTTAGAAAGTCATCATGAGCTACTTGTCGCCATTGTAAGGAAACCTTAGAAGACCTCTTTTGTAGGGTAAATGTAATTGGGTTATAAACTTGTTATGGAACCCCTTTATATGAACCTTAATGTGAATTAATCTATGAGAACGAAGGCAAGCACCGAGTGAGTATGGTAAAGGAAGTAATTTAGTCAAAGAATGTCATGACCCAAAACGAGCCGCGAGTGGCACCCACACTTAACCTCCTATGTGAGCGAACCAACGAATCTAAACCCCAACATTTCTATCATAATAAACAGAATATAATGCTGAAGGCTTAAAACTCATTAACGAAATCAATAAATAACTTCTAAAACTCAAAACTTATTATTATCCCCAAAATCTGGAAGTCATCACCACAAGAACATTCTATCCTCAAATTACTAAATCTAAGAGTGTCTAGGAAGCTAAAATAAGAAACAAATGGTCCATGTCCGAACTTCAAGGACATCAAGACATGAATGAGAGAGAATCCAGTCCGAGCTAGGAACAATAGCTCACCCTGAAATCTGACGTGATGAAGACTGGCTAGAGTTGCAATTGAGTTGAAGACGATGGTACGTTTGCTGCACTCCACAAATAACAAAGAGAAAACGTACAAGTAGGGGCCAGTACAAAACAGAAGTACTGAGTAGGTATCATCGGCCAACTCAGAATAGAGAGCAATATATATCAAATAATAACATAAAATCAACCATAACACTTAACAGGTGACAACAAAAAGTACCATAACATTGGGCACAACCCAAGCACATCTATGAGGACTCAAGCCTCCACACCATACTCATTTGGGAAACAGGTTCATTAAATCTGTGTATATTAGCATAATTCAAGATTCATTCTCTTTACTATCCTAGTGTCGGAACGTGACACCTGATCCATACTATCCTTGTGTCGAAACGTGACACTCCGATACTTTACTATCCTGGTGTCGGAACGTGACACCCGATCCATACTATCCTGGTGCCGGAATGTGACACTCTGATCCTTTACTATCCTGGTGTCGGAACGTGACACCCGATCCACTACTACTATCCTGGTGTCGGAACGTGACACCCGATCCACTAACCTCATTCTTTTAGTTCATCAAGCCTTCTTCTATACCAAGGCATCATCATTAACAAAGAGGTTTTAAGGTTTAAGATTCAACAGCCTCATCATGCTTATTTTATCACAATTATACAATCACATCATGCAAGCACACAATTAAGCATATAGAAGACTTTACGAAACTACCCAATACATATCAATCGCTATTTAGAGTTTACTATGAAATAGCATAAACCATAACCTACCTCCACCGAAGAATTTGTGATCACGCAAGCTACTCCTCAAGGTCCTTGCTTTCCTCTTTGTTCTCTCTTCTCTCGCTCATTTGTCCCCCTCTTCTGTTCTTTCTATTTTTCCTTATTCAAACTCTTTTTCTTTTATCCTAATTACCATATAATTAAGTATAAAAGATGGTAAAAGTAACCCACTATTTAATCCAAGGTTGTCTCCTTTAACCCCCAAGTAATTGAATTATTAACATTAAACCACTAACTTTATAATCATAAGCAGGAATAGTCCAAAACGCCCCTTAAAAACTTTTAACAGAAATCCGACTCAGTCAGGGTTACGCAGCCTGTGACAGCCCGTCGTGCCTGCGACGGTCCGTCCTGCTGCTTCCGTCACAAAGTTAAGAGACTAAATTTCACTAAAGGGTCTGTGACGGTCCGTCGTGCCCACGACGGTACGTCCTGCCATGTCGTCACAAAGTTCAGAGAGTTGTTCTCAGTACCCAAATTTTTAGAATCTAAGTGTTTTGAAACGAGACCCCCTCGACGGTCCGTCGTGCCCATGACGGTCCGTCGTGGGATCCGTCGACTTAGACAGTTATTACCAGAAATAAACTCTACTACTCAAAACGACTAAACAGGTCGTTACAATGGATACCAATTTACCCATCGTTCGTCCTCGAACGATCACAAGAAGAAAAACAAGGGCGAAAAGGAGTACCTGAATCTGTAAACAGGTGTGGGTATTTTTCTTGCATATCAGCCTCCTTCTCCCAAGTGGACTCTTCAATTGGTCGATTCTTCCATTGAACCTTGATGGATGCAATCTCTCTTGACCTCAACTTGCGGACTTCCCTATTTAAAATAGCAACAGGCTCCTCCTCATAACACAAATTCTCATCAAGAAGGACTGAATCCCAATGAATAATATAGTTTCCATCACCATGATATCTTTTCAGTATAGACACATGAAATACCGGGTGCACTCCTGAGAGCCCTGGGGGCAAGGCTAATTCATAAGCTACCTCCCCCACGCGCTTCAGAACTTCAAATGGACCAATATACCTCGGACTAAGCTTACCTCGCTTAACAAACCGCATCACCCCTTTCATGGGTGAAACCTTCAGCAAGACTTGCTCACCCTCTATAAACTCCAAGTCTCTAACCTTTCGATCTGCATATTCTTTCTGCCTACTTTGAGCCGCTAAAAGCTTTTCTTGAATGCATTTCACTTTATCTAACGATTCCCTCAGAAGGTCAGTACCCCAAGGTCTAACCTCAAATGCATCAAACCACCCAATGGGAGACCTACATCTTCTCCCTTACAGTGCCTCAAATAGGGCCATATCAATACTTGAGTGATAACTATTGTTGTATGAGAACTCTGCTAAGGGTAAGAAGTAATCCCAATGACCACCAAACTCTATCACACATGCACGAAGCATATCCTCCAAAACCTGAATCGTTCGCTCAGAGTGACCATCGGTCTGAGGGTGAAATGCAGTACTAAGATCCAACCTAGTACCTAACTCGGCATGCAATGTTCTCCAAATCTTAGAAGTAAATTGTGTACCTCTATCTGATATGATGGAAATTTGAACTCCATGCAACCGAACGGTTTCTGAGATATAAAGTTTGGCTAACTTCTCTGCATTGTAAGTCACCTTGACCGGAATGAAATGAGCATACTTAGTCAATCTGTCAACAATTACCCAAATAGAGTCATACTTACCCATTGTCTTTGGAAGACCAACCACAAAGTCCATTGCAATTCTTTCCCACTTCCATTCAGGAATGGGCATTCTCTGAAGTGTCCCTCCAGGCCTCTGGTGTTCATACTTTACCTGCTGACAATTCGGGCATTGAGCAACAAAATCAACAATGTCCCGCTTCATTCTACTCTACCAAAAATGTTGCTTTAGGTCACGATACATCTTGGTTGTACCAGGATGTATAGAATACCTTGAGCTATAAGCCTCTGAAAGAATAGTGTGAATCAAATCATCAACGCGGGGTACACATACCCTTCCCTTAATTCTCAAAACGCCTTCCTCATCGATTTTTGCTTCTTTAGCCTCTCCTCGCAATACCTTATCTCGAATTCGGATCAATTTCTCATCAATAAACTGCTTTTCCTTAATCTTGTCAAGAAAGGAAGATCTTGCCTCCACACAGGACAAAAATCCTCCCTTCTCATTTACTTCTAGCCTCATAAAGTCATTAGCCAGAGTCTGAACCTCTCTAGCCAATGGGCGTCTGGAAACCTGTAAGTGAGCTAGACTTCCCATGCTCCCTGATTTTCTACTTAACGCATCTGCCACAACGTTAGCTTTTCCTGGGTGATACAAAATAGTGATATCGTAGTCCTTCAGTAGTTCCATCCATCTCCTCTGTCTCAGATTCAAATCTTTCTGAGTAAAGACATACTGTAGGCTACGATGATCCGTATAGACTTCACACTTAACCCCATATAGATAGTGCCTCCATTGCTTTAATGCAAACACTACCGCAGCCAACTCCAAATCATGGGTTGGATAATTACGTTCATGCACCTTTAATTGCCTCGAAGCATAAGCAATTACATTCTTCTCTTGCATTAGCACTGCACCCAAACCAGAATAGGATGCATCACAATAAACAATGAAATTCTAACCTTCAACTGGCAGGGTGAGAATTGGTGCAGTAGTCAACAAGGTTTTGAGCTTCTGAAAGCTTTCTTCACACTCGTCCGACCATACAAATGGAACACTCTGCTTAGTCAAGTTTGTCAATTGGGAAGCAACATAAGAAAATCCCTTGACAAATCGACGGTAGTAGCTAGCTAAACCGACAAAGCTCCTTACCTCTGTAACATTAGTAGGTCTTGCCCAACTCTTCACTGCTTCAATCTTAGAAGGATCCACCATCACTCCATCCTTAGAAACCACATGCCCCAAGAAGGACACTGAATCTAGCAAAACTCACACTTGGAGAATTTGGCATAAAGCTCTTTCTCCCTCAACATTTCCAATACAATTCTCAAGTGTTCCTCATGTTCTTTCTTGCTCTTTGAGTATACCAGTATATCGTCAATGAATACGATGACAAAGAGATCCAGATATGGCTTAAAAATCCCGTTCATCAAAATCATGAAAGCAGCAGGGGCATTAGTAATCCCAAAAGACATTACTAAGAACTCATAATGTCCATACCTGGTCCGAAAAGCAGTCTTTGGCACATCCGTTGCCCGTATTTTCAATTAATGGTAAACAGATCTCAAATCGATTTTTGAGAAGGTACAAGCACCTTGTAACTAATCGAACAAATCATCGATGCGAGGATGAGGATACTTGTTCTTAACAGTTACCTTATTCAGTTGCCTGTAGTCTATGCACATCCAAAAACTTCCATCCTTTTTTTTCACAAATAAAACAGGTGCACCCCAAGGGGATGCACTTGGTCTAATAAAGCCTTTGCTTAACAATTCTTGAAGTTGGGCCTTTAACTCCCTTAACTCAGCGGGAGCCATTCTATAAGGTGGTATGGAAATGGGGCGAGTACCCGGCTCCAGATCAATACAGAAATTAATATCCCTATCCGGTGGCATACCAGGAAGGTCTGCAGGAAACACATCTAGAAACTCACAGACTATCAAAACCGACTCAATAGAAGGTACTTGGGTAGTATCATCCCTGAGGTGTGCCAAGAAAGCTAAACACCCTTTACTAACCATTCTCTTTGCACGAAGAAAGGAGATGATACGAACTGGAGTGGGAGTGTAGTCACCCTCCCACACTAACGGATCTGTCCCAAGCTTGGCCAACGTTACAGTTTTAGCATTACAATCTAAGATTGCAAAATTTGGAGAAAGCCAAGTCATACCCAGAATTACATCGAAATCAACCATTTCTAAGATAACCAAGTCTACATGAGTATTGCTCCCCATAAAAGTCACAAGACAAGACCTATACACCTTTTCAACTATCACAGACTCACCCACCGGAGTAGAAACACAAATAGGCATGTCAAACAATTCACAATGTAAATCAAAACCAGTAGCAAATGAGGAAGATACATATGAAAATGTGTATCCAGGATCAAATAATACAGAAGCCATGCAATCACAAACCAAAAGATTACCTATGATAACAACATCAGTAGTCTCTGCTTCAGACCTCCCAGGGAAAGCATAACAATGGGCCCTATCACCTGTCTGCCTGTTGCCCCTACCATGTTGAGCTGCAGAAATTCCAGTTTGCCCGTCACCCCGGCCATTTTGGTGACCACCATTGCCTCGGCCACCACGTCCTCCAGAATAACGGCCTCTTCCATGACCACCTCTACCTCTGACTATTGGGGGTCTGTAACTCTATTTTGGACAATATCTCTTAGTATGTCCAATTTCCCCACATCCATAACACTCTCTGGGTTCAAGCATAGGTCTCTGTGAGAACGACTGAGTCTGGGGATAACCTCCAAACTCAGAGAAATGTTGACCGGTCTGCGGTGGACCCCCAGCTACAGCCTGTAGTGAAGACTGAATAGGTCGGGCTGGATAACCTCCTGAACTCTGACCTCTTGAGTAAGAACCACTAAACTCACCTCCCTTACGAAACTTCTTAGTTGTTGATGCCATGGTGAAGTCATCTGGCTTCACTCCCTCCACCTCTATCACAAAGTCTACCACTTCCTGAAAGGATTTTGCTGCAGTAGATACCTGTAAGGATGGAATCTGTAAATCTGACCTCAATACCTTCACAAAACGGCAAATCCGCTCTTGTGGACTGAAGCAAAGCTGGGTGGCATACCTAGATAATGCACGAAACTTAGCCTCATACGCAGTAACCGACATCTTGCTTTGCTCTAGGCTCAGGAACTCATCTCTCCTCCTATCCCTCAAAGTCCGGGGTATATACTTCTCCATAAACAAGCTAGAGAATGATGCCCAAGTCATAGGTGGTGCTTGTGCTGGTTGACACTCAACATACGATCGCCACCACATTTTGGCGTTCCCTTGAAATTGATAGGTCACAAACTCGACGCCAAATCGTTCTACTATGCCCATCTTGTGTAGTAGCTCATGACAATCAACCAGAAAGTCATAGGCATCCTCCGATTCAGCACCCTTGAAGACTGGAGGATTCAATTTCAAGAACTTACTGAAAAGTTCGTGCTGGTCACTTGTCATTATAGGCCCTGTAGTCAACAAAGGAAACGTGCCTATTTCCAATGAGGCATCCATGCGGGGAGCCACAGAAGCTGCATGTTGTACTCCCAGAACCTGAGGTGCTGGTGCAGAAAACACTGGAGGTGTCTGGCCTTGATCAGATAACCCGCTAAGATAAGCAAGAACCTGATTAATCATCTCTAGGGTAGGTTAGGGTGGTAATTCCTCATTTTGCACTTTCTCATTCTCCCCTTCCTCACCCTCTCTTACTACTTCCTCAGTCGGTGGAGGAGTCACAGCCCTAGTACTAGCTGGGCCAGGTGCTTGTCCTCTTCCTCTAGAGGACGTCCTCCCGTGACCCCTTCCACGGCCTCTTGCCACTGCTCCTCTTCGAGCTACAGCCTCAGTGGTTGGTTCAGACGCATCTTGTCTTGCCGGTGTTAGTGTTGGCGCAGTTGTTGCTCTAGTTCTAACCATCTGCGAAATAGAGTGAAGATGGTCAGATACCAATTTGTATCACCTAGATATCAATTGGATCCAAGTAATAGCACGAAAGAAAGAAAGAATCGGATTTTCCTAAAGTCTTATAGCCTCTCAAAGAAAAGTAAAGGCGTCCCCCTACCGTTCCTTAAGACTCTACTAGAGTCGTTCTTGTGTGATGAGACCAACGAACCCAATGCTCTGATACCAAGTTTGTCACGACCCAAAACGAGCCGCGAGTGGCACCCACACTTAACCTCCTAAGTGAGCGAACCAAGCAATCTAAACCCCAACATTTCAATCATAATAAACAGAATATAATGCGGAAGACTTAAAACTCATTAACGAAATCAATAAATAACTTCTAAAACTCAAAACTTATTATTATCCCCAAAATCAGGAAGTCATCACCACAAGAACATTCTATCCTCAAATTACTAAATCTAAGAGTCTCTAGGAAGCTAAAATAAGAAACAAATGGTCCATGTTCGAACTTCAAGCATATCAAGACATGAATGAGAGAGAATCTAGTCCGATCTAGGAACAATAGCTCACCCTGAAATCTGACGTGATGAAGACTGGCTAGAGTTGCAGTTGAGTTGAAGACGACGGTACGTTTGCTGCACTCCACAAATAACAAAGAGAAAACATACAAGTAGGGGTCAGTACAAAACACAAGTACTAAGTAGGTATCATAGGCCAACTCATAATAGAGAGCAATATATATCAAATAATAACATAAAATCAACCATAACACTTAACAGGTGACAATAACAAGTACCATAACCATTGGGCACAACCCAAGCACATCTATGAGGACTCAAGCCTCCAAACTATACTCATTTGGGAAACAGGTTCATTAAATCTGAGTATATTAGCATAATTCAAGATTCATTCTCTTTACTATCCTAGTGTCGGAACGTGACACCCGATCCATACTATCCTGGTGTTGGAACGTGACACTCCGATCCTTTACTATCATTGTGTCGGAAGGTGACACCCGATTCATACTATCCTGGTGCCGGAACGTGACACTCCGATCCTTTACTATCCTGGTGTCGGAACGTGACACCCGATCCACTACTACTATCCTGGTGTCAGAACGTGACACCCGATCCACTACTACTATCCTGGTGTCGGAACGTGACACCCGATCCACTAACCTCATTCTTTTAGTTCATCAAGCGTTCTTCTATACCAAGGCATCATCATTAACAAAGAGGTTTTAAGGTTTAAGATTCAACAACCTCATCATGCTTATTTTATTACAATTATACAATCACATCATGCAAGCACACAATTAAGCATATATAAGACTTTACGAAACTACCCAATACATATCAATCGCTATTTAGAGTTTATTATGAAATAGCATAAATCATAACCTACCTCCACCGAAGAATTCGTGATCACGCAAGCTACTCCTTAAGGTCCTTGCTTTCCTCTTCGTTCTCTCTTCTCTCGCTCGTTTGTCCCCCTCTTCTGTTCTTTGTATTTTTTCTTATTCAAACTCTTTTTCTTTTACCCTAATTACCATATAATTAAGTATAAAAGATGGTAAAAGTAACCCACTATTTATTCCAAGGTTGTCTCCTTTAACCCCCAAGTAATTGAATTATTAACATGAAACCACTAACCTTATAATCATAAGCAGGAATAGTCCAAAACGCCCCTTAAAAACTTTTAACAGAAATCCGACCCAGTCAGGGTTACGCAGCCTGTGATGGCCCGTCGTGCCTGCGACGGTCCGTCCTGCTACTTCCGTCACAAAGTTCAGAGACTAAATTTCACTAAAGGGTCTGTAACGGTCCGTCGTGCCCACGACGGTCCGTCCTGCCATGTCATCGCGAAGTTCAGAGAGTTGTTCTCAGTACCCAAATTTTTAGAATCTATGTGTTTTGGAACGAGACCCCCTCGACGGTCCGTCGTGCCCATGACGGTCCGTCGTGGGATCCGTCGACTCAGACAGTTATTACCAGAAATAAACTCTACTGCTCAAAACGACTAAACAAGTCGTTACAAAGAATGAGAATAGAATACAAAGCATGCCCTTCATATTCCTTAACCATATGCCTACATAGGATGTGTCTAAGTCCTACCATTGGTAGGTAGAACAACCTCATTTGAGTAGGATAGAACTTCGGATTCCATGTCGTTCTATCATGGTCTATGTTGGTTATTGCCTATTCTCATCATGTGGGATACTTACTAGCATGATAGAAGTTCTATGATGTTTAGGTGGTGGTACGGGACGCTATCTAGACATTGCACAATAGGCTTTGAAGGTGTTAGTTATAGTCCTTAGGTCTTGTCCAAGACCATAACTTGAATGTTCTTTATGTGATGTATGAGTCTCTTAATAAACTAATGAACTAATAAATTATGTTATGAAGTATGTAAATGAATGAGTACCTAATGTAGAGTTACTTAAGGATTCCTTAGCTAAAGTTTGAAGAGGTCATAAGGGATGATCTCTTCATGTCTTATCTTTAAAGGTATAGAAAATGACTCTTGTTAGGGAAGTTGGTTGATTTTGTGGACATGATCTAAGTGTTAGGAAGTCTTAAAGATTACTAAGGTAATCCTGAAGAGGTCAATCATGGACGTAATTTTCTTGATTTACCTAAGTAGGTCTTTTGATAGTCTTTGGAAGGAGAATGTCATATTATCTATATGTTGCTACACTTAGTGAGAATAATTTTATCCTAGATAGTCTATAGGATCTCTTGAGTGTGTGTTTAAGGGATTGTATGGGAGGTTGCTTAACAACTCACTCAAGTGAGACTTAAGTCATCTTTGCTAGAAGAATTTTACATTGATGCTTTGATGTCTTGTAAATGCGTATGTGACTCATTATAGGTAGTCTTGAGGATCATTTTGGCATGCTTAGAGAGTTTGTATGGGCGTTCTCTCTTTGTGTTGCTTAAGTGGGTCTTAGGATATCTTTAAGTGGGATGATTACGTATTAGAAGGTGTTTAAGGTGATGACTAGTAACTTCACTTACAGTAAAGGGACTTCACAGTAACAGTGAAGTGGAGTTACTGTAAAGTGACTCTCAAATTTATGATATTTGGAAAAAATGTTTTCTTATGTGTTTATAAATTGTTAAATATTGTCCTTATGATTACAATATGATTTTTAAAAGAAAAGATGGATATTTCCAATAATAGTCTGTTTTCATGATTTTTATGAATTATGCCATACTTACTACATGTTGTTGTACTAATCCATGCTTTTATCCATCTCTATAGTTCTTGTAGGTAAGGAGCTTTTGGGAAGTAAATACTTGGACCGTATCATTGTTCAAGAGAAGTTGAAGTATGTCCTCATTTGATTTGAGGGCATACATGTCTTTTATGTTTTCTATTTGAATTATTGTAATAAACTAAGTATATATTCGTATTTTGTATGGGCCGTGTCCCAAGTATTCTTGTGTCTAAAGATAATGAGATTGAGACTTAGTATTTCCTATGACTTTATATGAAAGAGGTTTTCAAAGACTATGATATGTTTTTGTGAAAAGTTTTAATTATGCACTGCTTTTCACTATGTTTATGTGATAAGTGATATGTAAGGGTTTGTACAAGACCTCCGAGAGGTCAAGTACGCCAGTTGCAAATTTCGAGATTTGTCCTATCTTGTACGGTGTGGTTTTGAGATGTGACAAGCTTGGTATCAGAGCCTAGGTTGTGAAAGTAGTATTAGGAATTGAAAAGTCTCATCAATTCACGTCTAGTAGAGTCTGGACCATCGGTGTGAGTCACGACACATCTATGAACGAGAGGATATATGACGATAGAGTTTCCTTTCTTTTCTACTCCTATGTCGTGTCGTAGAGTAAAAGTTATGAGTGCTATTTGGTTATAATTTTCCTTGTGTTTCGAGAAAGATGAATACGAGGAGGACACCAGCTAGGAGAGTTCAGGAGAATGATGTGCTTGAGGAGATCCCTCCTCAAAGTTGAGGAAGTTCTTCAAGGTCCTCAAGTGCCTCCCCAAGGTGATCAAGTCCCTATTGTGGAAAAAGGTAATAAGGATCTCCCGAAATTGAGTAATAGGGATATTAGAGAGGCTTTGCTTGCTTTAGCTCGAGTTGTGACTACTCAAGTGAATTTGAGTATGGTGCCCAGGGTGAATGTTGAAGAGAGCACTAGACGTCTAGGTTAAGAGATTTTGTGAGTATGAATCCTCCTATATTTCTTGGCTCTAAGGTAGGAGAGGATCCCCAAGAGTTCCTAGATGGAGTGTAAAAGGTATTGAGTGCCATGGGGGTTACATCTAATACTGGTCAACGGACCGGAACCGGGTCACCGAACCGGAATGAACCAGTACCGGACCGGATCGGAATCCGTTGACCAGAATGTTGACAGGTACCGGGATGAACCGGACCGGAATTACCGGGATGGTTCATCGGTTCTGACCCATTCCACTACCGGGATGGAACCGGAATGAACCAGAACGGACCGGGATGGAACGGGACGGGTTTAACGGGACGATATTTTTTGAAATTACGAAAATATAATTATTTTTTTTTTATTTTTTAAGTATAAATTAATAGTTTTTAAATTTATACTATAATTTTTTACTTAAGTTTATTTTAAAGATATTTTATTAATTTTTTTGTTATTGTTAAGTTGCAAGTAATCTAATAAAGTTTTCAAAATTTAAATCTTTTGAAGTTTATACTTTATAAGTTATTACTTATATTCATTAATATTTATTTTATAACTTATATTTATAACTTGTATCTTGTAAATATTAAATAAATAAAATTTGTAATTTTAAAAAAATTAAATTAAAATAAGGATAAAACAATTACAAAAATTAAAAAATATCAATTTAATTTATTTAAATTTGTAAAAAATTACAATTTCAATTTACAACTATTAGTAGAGTACATAGCTTACGCAGCCACCTTCTAGGAAGGGTTCTGTTTCAACTATGTCTCGAATATAATACTAATAGTTGTATAGTCCCGTAAATCCTCTTTCTAACTGAGCTATGGATTGATTGTGATCAACTTCTGGTCTTGGTAAGCTCGTTGACGATCTTGAATTTCGAAGCCATCATCACTACCACATCCAATAGCTGAATCTATGAAAAGTTCAAATTGACTATATAACTTTGGAAGTCCTTGATTTCTACACTCAGCATTTATCCAGTCTCTAAATAACACTGATATCTCCAGGCTGTCTTCTGCTAACGAATATTTGTGGTCTCCAATTTGAAATCTTGCCGCGCTGAAAGCTGCCTCCGAAGCTGCTGATGATCCTTGAATTGCAAGCACATCCTTCACCATCCTACTAAGTTTTGGAAATTGAGCTCCACGATTCCTCCACCAGTTCAATAGTTCCGGTATACCATCATCGTTTGTAATATCATGTATACCCTGTTCAAGATATTTAACAAATTCACATTTATTAGAAGAGTCAAGACCAAGTTTATGTTTCACTCGTCCATGAGCACCTACTTGATTCATAGACGTTTGAGGATTTTCAACATTATCTGAGAATGAATATTTATCATACATTTCTTTTGCAAAGTATTTTGTACTATTTTGACATGTTACCAAATCAGGTTCTTCTTCAGGTTGAATATCTAAATTCTTACAAATGCATTCAACTAAAGCTTTTGCACCATATTCTTTATATTCGGGGTTGAAAAGAATTGCAGTTAAATAAATTTGAGGAATAGGAAAAAAATATTTTTTTAAATTTTGTAATCATAACTTCAATAGCAGAGGTGAATAAAGTATTTGTTTATATTCAGAAAAAATAGATGAAATCTCACATATGTGTATTAAAATTCAGAAATAGTAGGATAATATATTCCAGAAAATTTTTTAGTAGCATCATAAAATGATTTCAAAAATATTCTAAGTTCATTTACTTCATCCTAATCACTACCATTAATTTTTAATTCAGGATAAGCATTATGATTATTAAATAGCGTAGTAATAGGTTGCCTATATGCATAAGCAACTTCAAGCATATCATAAAAGGAATTCCATCTAGCTTTTACATGCTTCGAAACTTTTCTAAACAGAAGTTTAAATGCATTACAAAGTTCTTTAAATTGATTAATTCTACTACTACTATTCATATGAAAAATGTAAAAACAAGCATTATCAATTTTATCACAACTATTTTCAAATAATTTCACACCGTCACTAACAACCAAATTTAATATATGCACGGCACATCTAACATGAAAATCATATTTACTAATAGGACAAAGTCTAGGTTCTAGCATATTATAGCATTTAAATTAGCAGAGGCATTATCTAAAGTAATACTAACGACTTTATCACAAAGACCAAAAAAATCTAAAATTTTCACCACAGTAGTAGCAATATAAATTCCGATTTTTTTCTTTTGACAAATTTTATAAGCAATAATTCCTTTTTGTAAATTCCAATTATAATCGATCCAATGCGCAGTAACAGTTAAATAATAAAAACCATTAGGACTACGACCCATATCAGTAGTAATAGCAACTCTACAATCCATTAGTTCAAAATAGGCACGTAAATATTGACAATGTTTTTCTTGAAATTCGAAAATATCTCTTTTTACCATGTTTCTTGATAAACCTTTAAAACTAGGATTATATGTTTCACGAATATAAGCAATAAAACCCGGATGTTCTCCAAAACTAAAAGGTAAACCACAAGCAACAACCATTTTAGCAAAGTTTTCATGATCACGATCCTTGTTATAGGTTCGATGTGTAAGAGGACCACTTGGGTTCGAAGTATTTAATTCACTTTGAACCATATTTGATCCTCTAACCGATTCTTCAACATTACAATTTTCAACAACTTCAAGAGAAGACATATATGCAAACCACTCTTTACTATGCTTGTTAATCAAATGTTTTTTTAGTCCCGCCGTTGAACCTCAAGTCCCACCAGATGTATATTTAAAATGTTGTTTACAAAGATTACATATACTAAAAGTTTTTTCTTCATTCAAGTAACAAAATTTCCACACATGTGATTTTAAAGAACATTGTACCTTGGTCTTACCTCTAGTTGGAATAATAGGGGGACGAGTAGTTCCAATCGGAGGTGGAGCTTCAATACCTATACTATTGACTGTATTGAGGTCGGCGGCAGGGCTAGTCGGTGTATCATCTAAATCTACTTCTTCATCTAAATTTATTTGGTCGGACGACGTCGGGCATGACATGCCATCATAGCCCTTGGATAGCACACACACGGTTGGACGACGTCGGGCGTGCCATACCATCATTGCCCTTGGGCAGCACACACGGTTGAACGATGTCGGGTGTGGCATGCCATCATCGCCCTTGGGCAGCACACACGGTCGGACGACGACGCTCGTGGCATGCCATCATCGCCCTTGGGCAGCACTAAACGGTCGGACGACGTCGGGTGTGGCATTCCATCATTGCCTTTGAGCAGCACACACGGACGTACGACGTCAGGCGTGCCATGCCATCATCGCCCTTAGGCAGCACACACAGTTCAATGACGTCGGGCGTGGCATGCCATCACCGCCCTTGGACAGCACACACGGTCGGACGACGTCGGGCGTGCCATACCATCATCGCCCTTAGACAGCACACACGGACGGACGACGTCGGGCGTGCCATACCATCATCGCCCTTGGATAGCACACACGGTCGAACGACGTCGGGCGTGGCATGTCATCATCGGCTTTGACAGCACATACGGTCGGACGACATCGGGCGTGACAGTCCATCACCGCCTTTGGACAGCACACACGGTTGGACAACGTTGGGCGTGGCATGCCATCATAGCCCTTGGAAAGCACATACGGTCGAACGACGTCGGGCGTGGCATGCAATCATCGCCTTGGACAGCACACACGGTCAGACGACGTCGGGCAAGCCATACCATCATTGCCCTTGGACAGCACACATGGTCGAACGACGTCGGGAGTGGCTTTCCATCACCACATTTGGACAGCACATACTGTCGGACGACGTCGGGCGTGACAGTCAATCACCGCTGTTGGACAGCATATATGGTCGGATGACGTCGGGCGTGGCATGCCATCATAGCCCATGGAAAGCACATACGGTTGAACGACGTCGGGCGTGGCAGCCCATCACCGCCTTTGGACAGCACATACGGTTGGACGACGTCGGGCGTGGCATGTCATCACCGCATTTGGACAGCACATACAGTCGGACGACGTCAGGCGTGACATGCCATCATAGCCCTTGGACAACACACACGGTCGGACGACGTCGGGCATGGCATGCCATCATCATCTTTGGAAAGCACACACGGTCGGACGTGGTCGGGGCCTTTGGGCAGCACCACACAGTCAGACGACGTCGGGCGTAACATGCCATCATCGCCTTTGGGCAGCACACACTGTCGGACGTCGTCGGGTGTGGCATGCCATCATCTCCTTTGGGCAGCACCACACGGTCAGACGACGTCGGGCGTGGCATGCCATCATCGCCTTTTGGCAGCACACATGGTCAGACGACGTCGGGCGTGCCACACCATCATCGCCCTTAGGCAGCACCACACGGTCGGACGACGTCGGGCGTGGCATGCCATCATCGCCTTTGGGCAGCACACACGGTCAGACGACGTTGGGCATGCCAAGCCATCATCGCCCTTGAGCAGCACCACACGGTCGGACGACGTCAGGCGTGGCATGCCATAATCGCCTTTGTGCAGCACACACGGTCGGACGGCGTCGGGCGTGCCATGCCATCATCGCCTTTGGACAGCACACACGATCGGACGACATCGGGCGTGCCCTGCCATTATTGCCCTTGGATAGCACACACGGTCAGATGACGTCGGGCGTGGCATGCCATCATGTCCCTTTGACAGCACACACGGTTAGACGACGACGGGCATAGCATGCCATCATCGCCCTTGGGCAGCACCAAATGGTCGGACGACGTCGAGCGTGGAGTGCCATCATCGCCATTGGGCAGCACACACGATCGTACCACGTCGGGCGTTCCATGCCATCATCGCCCTTGGGCAGCACACACGGTCGAACGACGTTGGGAGTGGCAAGCCATCACCGCCTTTGGGCAGCAGAAATGGTCTGACGACGTCGGGCGTGCCATACCATCATCGCCCTTCGACGGCACACACGGTCGAACGACGTCTGGCGTGGCATTCCATCACCGCCTTTGGACAGCACATACGGTTGGACAACGTCGGGCGCGGCAGTCCATCACCGCCTTTGGACATCACACACGGTTGGACTACGTCGGGCGTGACATGCCATCATAGCCCTTGGACAGCACACACGGTTGAACGATGTCGAGCGTGGCATGCCATCATGGCCCTTGGACAGCACACACGGTCGGACGACGTCAGGTGTGGCATGCCATCATCGCCTTTGGGAAGAACACACGAACGGACAACGTTGGGCGTGCCATGCCATCATAGCCCTTGGACAACACACACGGTCAGACGACGTCGGGCGTGACATGCCATCATAGCCCTTGGATAGCACACACACGGTCGAACGACGTAGGGCATGCCATGCAATCATTGCCCTTGGGCAGCACACACGGTCGAATGACGTCGGGCGTGGCATGCCATCATCGCCCTTGGGCAGCACACACGGTCGGACGATGATGCTCGTGGCATGCCATCATCGCCCTTGGGCAGCACTAAATGGTCAGACGACGTCGGGTGTGGCATGCCATCATAGCCTTTGGGCAGCACACACGGTCGGACGACGTCGGGCGTGACATGCCATCATAGCCCTTGGACAGTACACACATTCCGATGACGTCGGGCGTGGCATGCCATCATGGCCCTTGGACAGCACACACGGTCGGACAACGTCAGGCGTGGCATGCCATCATCGCCTTTGGAAAGCACACATAGACGTACGATGTCGGGCGTGCCATGGCATCATCTCTCTTAGACAGCACACACAGTCAAATGACGTCGGGCGTGGCATGCCATCACCGCCTTTGGAAAGCACACACGGTTGGACGACGTCGGGCGTGCCATACCATCATCGCCCTTGGACAGCAGACTAGGTCGAACGACGGTGGGCGTGGCATGCCATCACTGCCTTTGGACAATAAATACGGTCGGACGACGTCGGGCGTGACATGCCATTATAGCCTTTGGATAGCACACAGGTCGGATGACGTCGCGCGTGTCATGCCATCATCGCCCGTAGTAGGCATGATGCAAGGGCGTTTGATGGCATGCATGGCTTGTCCGTGCTACGCCGTTGGGCGTCTATAAAGACATGCTAGCGACGTTTACGGGGCGACTGAGGTGAAGGCAGGCGGACGTCAATGGAGTCCTGTGGTTTTAGTAGGCGTGCTGCGTGGGCGCTTGATGGCTTGCATAAATCGTTTGTGCTATGTCGTTGGGCGTTTACAAAAACATGCCCGCGACGTCTGCGGGGCGTTTGAGGCGGTGGCAGGCGAATGTCATGGGTGTCTAGTGGGCTTGGTAGGCGTGCTGCGTGGGTGCTTGACGGCATGCATGGCTTGTCCGTGCTACGCCATTGGGCGTCAATAAAAACATGCTAGCGACGTCTGCGGGGCAACTGAGGCGAAAGCAGGCGGAAGTCAAGGGCGTCTTGTGGGCTTAGTAGGCGTGCTGCGTGGGCGCTTGATGGCATGCATGGCTCGTCCGTGCTACGCCATTGGGAGCTTGCAAAAACATGCCGGTGACGTCTACGGGGCGACTGAGGCGATACAAGGCGGACGTCACGGGCGTCCTGTGGGCTTAGTAGGCGTGCTGCGTGGGCGCTTGATGGCATGCATGTCTTGTTTATGTGTTTTTGTTGAAATATTGGAATTTTGGGGGGTATTTACTTGATATTTGACTATTTTCAGGTAGAAGTATAATTTTCTCTGATTTTTAAGGATATTCTAAGATCATTGGTGCAGGTCGAAATTTTTTTTAGGCTTTTTTGTATCGATTGTGTGTTTTGATTTTTTTTGGATATTTTAGGGCATTACGCAATATTCGGCCATTTTGAGGAGTTTACGGAAAGAAGTAAAGTATTGTTATCTTATTCGTGACGATATTCTAAGGTCACTAGTGCAAGTCAAAAAATTTTGAGACTTTTTTGTATCTATTACGTGTTTTTCTTGATTTTTTGGTCATGTTGGGGGCATTTACGTAATATTGTGCAATTTTTGAGCATATTTGTAATATTCGGCAATTTTCTGAAAATTATAAAAAGAAGTGAAGTTTTGTTTTCTTGTTCGTCACGATATTCTAAGGTCATTGGTGCTAGTCAAAATTTATTTGAGGCTTTATTTGTATCATTTATGTGTTTTTCTTGCTTTTTCAGTCATTTTGGACAATACAAAATATTCGAGCATATTTGAGCAATTACGAAATGAAGTAAAGTTTTTTTCTTTTATTTGTTAGGACATTCTAAGGTCATTAGCACAAATCATAATTTTTAGGAATTTTTTGTATCATTAATGTGTTTCTAGATTTTTATGGTCATTTTGGGGTATTTAAGTAATATTCGGCTATTTTCAGGCAGTTAAAAAAAGAAATAAAGTGTTGTTGAATCTTATTTATCCTGATATTCTAAGCTTATTGGAGCAAGTCAAAATTTTTGTAGGCATTTTTTGTATTGCTTATGTGTTTTTCTTGATTCTTTTGCCATTTTGGGGACGTTTTACGCAATATTCAACCATTTCAGACAGTTACTAAAAGAAGTAAGGCTTGGTTCTATTATTCCTCACGATATTCTAAGGTCATTGGTGCAAGTTCAAATTTTTTTGAGGCATTTTTTGTATTGTTTATGCTTTTTTCTGGATTTTCGGTCATTTTGGGGCATTAACATAATTTTTAGCCATTTTCAGGCAGTTACCCAAAGAAGTAAAGTTTTGTTATCTTATTTGTCAAGATATTCTAACATCAGTAGTGCAAGTGAAATTTCTTTGGAGGCATTTTTTGTATCGTTTACTAATTTTTGTTGATTTCAGCCATTTCAAGGGAATTTACGTAATATTCAATTATTTTCAAGCAGTTACGAAAAGAAGTATAGTGTTTCTCTACTTGCTTCACGATATTTTAACGTCATGGGTACATGCCAAATTTTTTTGAGGCTTTTTATTTTTATCGATGATGTATTTTTCTTGATTTTTTTGTCATTTTGGGGCATTAACATAATATTCGATCATTTTCAGGTTGTTCAAAAAGAAGTAAAGTTTTGTTATCTTATTCTTCATAATATTCAAAGGTCACTGGTGCAAGTCAAAAAATTTTGAGGTGTTTTTGTATCGTTTATTTGTTTTTCTTCCTTTTTTTCCATTTTGGGGGCATAAACGTAATTTTCGGCCAATTTCGGTCAGCTACGAAATGAAGTAATGTTTTGTTCTCTTATTCGTCATGATATTCTTATGTATTGGTGCAAATCAAAAAAGTTAGGTATGTTTTGTATCATTTATGTGTTTTTCTTGATTTTTTTTGCAATTTTGTTGAATTTACATAATATTCAGCTATTTTTTGGGCAGATATGAAAAAGAAGTAAAGTATTGTTGTCACTTATTCGTCACGATATTTTAAGGTCATTGGTGCTAGTCAAAATATTTTTAAGATATCTTTTTGTATTGTGTATGTGTTTTTCTTGATTTTTCAGCCATTACGAATCATTTACGTAATATTCATCAGTTTTGGCCAGTTACGAAAATGACTGAAGTTTTGTTCTCTTATTCATCACAATATTCTAAGGTAACTGACAAAAGTCAATTTTTTAGAGGCATTTTTTGTATTATTTATTTATTTTTCTTGATTTTTTGGCTAATTTGGAAAACTAACGTAATATACGACCATTTTCGGGCAGTTACAAAGAGTAAATGTGTTATTCTCTTATTTGTCAGCATATTCTAAGGTCATTAGTACAACTCAAAATTTTTTGAGGTTTTTTTGTATTGTGTATGTATTTTTCTTTATTTTTGGTCATTTTGGAGCATTTATGTCATTTTTGGTCATTTACGTAATATTTTTCCATTTACGGGCAGTTACGAAAAGAAGTAACATTTTCTTTCTTATTCGTCATAATATTCTAAGGTCATTGGTGCAATTTGAAATTTTTTTGAGGCGTTTTTGTAGCAACTGTGTTTTTCTTGATTTTTTTGTCATTTACGTGGTATTACATAATATTCGGCCTTTTTTGATTTGTTACAAAACTAAATAATGTTTTGTTCTCTTATCCATCACGATATTTTAATGTTATTTGTGCAAATCAAAATTTTTTAAACGTGTTTTGTATTATTATTTGCTATTCTTGATTTATTTTTTGCCATTTTGGGGCATTTACGTAATATTCTATCATTTTCAAGCAGTTATGAATGAAGTAAAGTTTTGTTTTATTTAGTGGTCATGATATTCTAAGGTCGTTGGTGCAAGTCAAAATTTTTATAAGGCGATTTTTTAATATTTTTTATGTGTTTTTGTTGAATTTTTGGCATTTTTGGTGGTATTTAGGTAATATTTGACTATTTTTGGGCAAAAGTATAGTTTTCTCTGATTCCTAACGATATTCTAAAAAAAATGAGGCTTTTTTATATCGAATATGTTTTTTTCTCAATTTTTCGACCATTGTAGGGCATTAACGAAATATTTGGCCATTTTGAGGCATTTAAGAAAAGAAGTAAAGTTTTGTTATCTTATTTGTGACGATATTCTAAGGTCATTGGTGCAAGTCAAAAAAAATTTAGGCTTTTTTATATTGTTTATGTGTTTCTTTGATTTTTTGGTCATGTTAGGCCATTTACGTAATATTTGGCCATTTTTTAGCATATACGTAATATTATGCCATTTTCGGGAAATTACGAAAAGAAGTAAAGTTTGTTTTTCTTATTCGTCACGATATCCTAAGGTCATTGTTGCAAGTCAAAATTTATATGAGGCCTTTTTTGTATCATATATGTGTTTTTCTTGATTTTTCAGTCATTTTGGACAATTACGTAATATTTGGTCACTTTTAGGCAGTTACAAAATGAAGTAAAGTTTTGTTCTTTTGTATATTAGGACATTCTAAATCCATTAGTACAAATTATTTTTTTTAGGTATTTTTTATATCATTATTGTGTTTCTTGATTTTTATGGTCATTTTGGGGCATTTTAGTAATATTCGGCTATTTTTAGGCAGTTAAAAAAGAAATAAAGTGTTGTTCTGTCTTATTTATCCCGATATTCTAAGCTCATTGGAGCAAGTCAAAATTTTTGTAGGCATTTTTTGTATTGCTTATGTGTTTCTCTTGATTCTTCTGCCATTTTGGGGACATTTTACGCAATATTCAACCATTTCAGACAGTTACTAAAAGAAGTAAGGCTTGGTTCTATTATTCCTCACGATATTCTAAGGTCATTGGTGCAAGTTGAAATTTTCTTGAGGCATTTTTTGTATTGTTTATGCTTTTTTTCTGGATTTTTGGTCATTTTGGGGCATTGACGTAATTTTTAGTCATTTTCAGGCAGTTACCCAAAGAAGTAAAGTTTTGATATCTTATTCCTCAAGTTATTCTAACGTCATTAGTGCATGTCAAGTTTTTTATGAGGCATATTTTTTATCGTTTACTAGATTTTGTTGATTTTTTCAGCCATTTCGGGGGAATTTATGTTATATTCAATTATTTTCGAGCAGTTACGAAAGTATAGTTTTTCTCTACTTATTCTTCACGATATTCTAATGTCATTAGTGAAGGTCAAATTTATTTTGAGGCTTTTTATGTATCGATGATGTATTTTCTTGATTTTTTTTGTCATTTTGGGGCATTTACGTAATATTCGACCACTTTCAGGTTGTTCGAAAAGAACTAATGTTTTGTTCTCTTATTCTTCATGATATTCCAAGGTCACTGGAGCAATTCGAAAAATTTTGAGGTGTTTTATGTATCATTTATGTTTTGTTGTTTTTTTGCCATTTTGGGGGAAATTTACGTAGTATTCTCCCATTTTCAAATAGTTACGAAAAGAATAAAGTTTTATGTCTTTTATTTGTCACGATATTCTAAGGTCATTTGTGCAAGTCATAATTTTTAGAAGGCGTTTTTTGTTTAATTTATGTGTTTTGTTGAATTTCCGGCTATTTTAGGGTATTTACGTAATATTTGACTATTTTTGGACAGAAGTATAGTGTTTTCTCTTATTAGTAACGATATTTAAGGTCATTGGTGCAAGTCAAAAAAAAATTGAGGCTCTTTTGTATCAATTACGTGTGTTTCTTGATTTTTCTGTCATTTGGGGGTATTTACTTAATAGTCGGCCATTTTGAGGCATTTATTAAAAGAAGTTAAGTTTTCTTTTCTTATTCGTCATTATATTCTAAGGTCATTAATGCTAGTCAAAAATTTTGAGTCTCTTTTGTATCATTTATGTAATCTTCTTAATTTTTCGGTCATATTGGGGCATTTACGTAATATTCGATCAGTTTGTGCATATACGTAATATCCTACCACTTTAAGACAATTATGAAAAAAAGTAAATTTTTATTTTCTTATTTGTCACAACATGTGAAAGTCATTGGTGCAAACATATTTTATTTGAGGCATTTTTTGTATCATTTATGTGTTTTTCTTTATTTTTTGGCCATTTTGGGGCGGTTACATGAGATTCGGCTATTGTAGGCAGTTACGAAAAGAAGTAAAATTTTATTGTCTTATTCGTCGCGATATTCTAAGATCATTGGCGCAAATCAAATTTTTAAGGCACTTTTTATATCATTTATGTGCTTTTCCTTATTCTTTTGGCCATTTTCAAGCATCTACATAATATTTGGCCATTTTCAGGCAGTTACAAAAAGAAGTAAAGTTTTATTTTATTTTATTCATCACGGTATTCTAATGTTATTGGTGCAAGTCAAATTTGGTATAAGACAATTTTTATATTGTTTATGAGTTTTTGTTGAATTTTCGAAAATTTTGATGGTATTTACGTAATATTCGACTATTTTCGGGCACAGTATAGTTTTTTTAATTTGTAACGTTATTCTAAGTTCATCGGTGCAGGTCAAAATTTTTTGAGGCTTTTTTGTACGGATTACGTGTTTTTCTTGATTTTTTAGCCATTTTAAGGCATTTACCTAATATTCAACTATTTTGAGGTAATTGGGAAAAGAAGTAAACTTTTGTTATCTTATTTGTCATGATATTATATGTTCATTGGTGCAAGTCAAAAATTTTTGAGGCTTTTTTGTATCGTTTGTGTTTTTCTTGATTTTTCAATCATGTTGGGGCATTTACGTAACATTTGGCCACTATTGAGTATATACGTGACATTCGACAATTTTCAGGCAATTACTAAAGGAAGTAAGTTTGTTCTCTTATTCTTCACAATATTCTAAGGTCATTGGTGCAAGTAAAAATTTATTTGAGGCATTTCTTGTATCGTTTGTGTTGTTCTTTATTTTTCGGTCATTTTGGAGGCATTTATGTTATATTCGGCCCTTTTGGACAGTTACAAAATGAAGTAACGTTTTGCTCTTTTATTCGTCACGATATTCTAAGGTCATTGGTTGCAAATAAAAAAAATTTTACGCATTTTTTGTATTATTAATGTGTTTTTCTCTATTTTTTGGCCATTTTGGGGCATTAATTAATATTCAGCTATTTTCAGGCGATTATGAAAAGAAATAATGTTTTGTTGTTTTTTATTCATCACGATATTCTAAGGTCATTGGAGAAAGTCGAAATTTTTTTGAGGCATTTTATTGTATTGTTTATGTCTTTTTCTTGATTTTTCTAGCATTTTAGGCATTTACGTAATATTCAACCATTTTCAGGCAGTTACTAAAAAAGTATAGTTTTGTTCTCTTATTCGTCACGATATTCTAAGGTCATTAGTGCAAGTTGAATTTTTTTTGAGGCGTTTTTTGTATTTTTTATGTGTTTTTCTTATTTTTCGGACATTTTGTGGGCATTCACGTAACATTCGGCCATTTTCAGGTAGTTACCAACAGAAGTAAAATTTTGTTCTTTTGTTTGTCAAGATACTCTAAGGTCATTAGTGCAAGCCGAATATTTTTGACGCATTTTATGTATCGTTTACTAGTTTTTGTTGATTTTCAGTCATTTTCAGGGAATTTACGTAATATTCAGCCATTTTCGAATAGTTATTAAAATACGTATAGTTTTTTCTACTTATTCGTCACAATGTTCAAACGTCATTGTTGCATGTCAATATTATTGTGAGTATTTTTATATCGATTATGTATTTTTCTTAATTTCTTTTGCCATTTTGGGGCATTTACGTAATATTTGACCAATTTCGGGCAGTTATGAAAAGAAGTAAAGTTGTGTTCTCTTATTATTCATGATATCCTAAGGTTGTTGGTGCAAGTCAAAAAAAATTGAGACGTTTTTTGTAATATTTATGTGTTTTCCTTAATTTTTCGGTCATTTTGTGGGCATTTGCATTATATTCGGTCGTTTTCGGTCAGTTAAGAAATGAAGTAATATTTTTACTCTTATTCGTCACGATATCCTATGGTCATTTGTGCAAATCAATATTTCTTTAGGCATTTTTTGTATTGTTTATTTGTTTTTCTTGATTTTTTTGGCCATTTATGTAATATTTGACAATTTTCAGGCAGTTACGAAAAGAAATAAAGTGTTGTCGTTTTTATTCGTCAATATATTTTAAGGTCAATGGTGCAAGTCAATTTTTATTAGGCTTTTATTGAATTGTTTAGGTGTTTTTATTGAATATTCGACTATTTTGGGTATTTACGTAATATTCGACTATTTTCAAGGAGAAGTAAAGTTTTTTTTCTCTTAAGCGTAACGATATCTTAAGGTCATTGGAGCAAGTCAAATTTTTTTTGAGGTTTTTTTGTATCGATTATGTATTTCTATTGATTTTTCAGTTATTTTGGGACAATTGCATAATATTCGGTCATTTTAGGCATTTATAAAAAGAAGTATTATTTTATTCTCTTATTTGACACGATATTCTAGGGTCATTAGTGCATGTCAAAAATTTTGGACTTTTTTTGTATCGTTTGTGTAATTTCCTTAATTTTTCGGTCATGTTGGGGAATTTGCATTGTATTTGATTATTTTAGGGCATGTACGTAATATTTGCCATTTTCAGACAATAACAAAACGAAGTAAAGTTTTGTTCTATTACTCTTCACGATATTCTAAGGTCATTGGTGCAAGTCAAAATTTATTTGAGGCATTTTCTTTATTGTTTATGTGTTTTTCTTGATTTTTCGGTCCTTTGGGGGGCATTTACGTAATATTCATTTATTTTCAGGCAGTTACAAAAAAAATAAAGATTTGTTCTTTTATTTATCACGATATTCTGAGGTCATTGGCACAAATAAAATTTTTAAGCATTTTTTGTATCATTAATGTGATTTTCTTGATTTTTATAGTCATTTTGGGGCATGTACATAATATTCAACAATTTCCGGGCAGTTACAAAGAGAAATGAAGTTTTGTTGTCTCTTATTCGTCACAATATTCTAAGGTCATTGGAGCAAGTCAAATTTCTTTTGAGGCATGTTTTTATTGTTTATGTGTTTTTGTTGATTTTTCTTGCATCTCGGGTGCATTTACGTAATATTCAACCATTTTCGTGCAGTTACTATAAGAAGTAAAATTTTGTTCTCTTATTCTTCAAGATATTTTAACGTCATTGGTGCAAGTTGAATTTTTTGAGGCATTTTTGTATTGTTTATGTTTTTTTTTTGATTTTTCGGTCATTTTGGGTCATTAACATAATATTCGGCCATTTTCATGCATTTACCAAAAAAAGTAAAGTTTTGTTTTCTTATTCGTCAAAATATTCTAAGGTCATTGGTGCAAGTCGAATTTTTTCGAGGCAGTTTTTGTACCATTTACTAGTTTTTGTTGATTTTTAGCCATTTTAAGGAATTTATGTAATATTTCTTCAATTTCAAACATTTATGAAAAGAAGTATAGCTTTGTTCTACTTATTCATCACGATATTCTAACTTCATTGGTGCATGTCAAAAATTTTGAGACTATTTTTTTATCGATTATCTATTTTCTTGATTTTGTTGCCATTTTGGGGCATTTACATAATATTCGGCTATTTTTGGGCAGTTACGAAAAAAGTAAAGTTTTGTTCTTTTGTTCGTCACGATATTCTGAGGTCATTGGTGTAATATCTCGAAAATTGAAATAGTTAGTTTTGGAAAGAATGAAAATCTTGAAATTTTCTAAGTTAGGAAAAATGAGTTTTTTGGTCAACTAGAAACGACCATAACTCATAGCTCAGGATGAATTAGAGGTAGTTCTTGATATGGTTGAAAAGCCCTAGGAGAGATCTTTCTAACGCTGCCAAGTTTGCCCAATTTTCATATTGTATGATGGAGTTATGCCTTTCGGAAGAGGATTGGTTGATTAAGGATAGTCCGATCTGGATTTGGGAAGGACAAATTTGTCTATTTCTTAACCAATTATTTTATGTCATTTTTGGGTAATAACTTGGGGTCTAAACTGAGCTTATTCAGTTCAGGCTTTTAGAAAACAAGTTAGGGTTTACGTAATATTCATCTATTTCCAGGCAGTTACAAAAAGAAATGTAGTTTTATTGTCTCTTAATTATCACGATATTCTAAGGTCATTGGAGAAAGTCAAAATTTATTTTAGGCATTTTTGTATTGTTTATGTGTTTTTCTTGATGTTTCCGCCATTTCGGAGGCATTTACGTAATATTTGACCATTTTTGGACAGTTATGAAGAGAAGTAAAGTTATATTCTATTATTCATCAGGATATTCTAATGTCATTAGTGCAAGTCAAATATTTTGATGTGTTTTTTGGATTGTGTATGTGTTTGTCTTGCTTTTTTGTCCATTTTGAAGCATTTACTTTATATTCGGGCATTTTTGGGTAGTTAGGAAAAATAATAAAAGTTCTATTTTCTTAATCATCGTGATATTATACGGTCATTGGTGCAAGTTGAAATATTTTTTAGGCGATTTTTGTATTATTTGTGTTTTTCTTGATTTTTTGATCATTTTGGGTCATTTACGTAATACTCATCAATTTTCAGGCAGTTATGAAAAGAAGTAAAAAAAAATCTCTTATTCGTCACGATATTCTAAGGTCATTACTGGCGTAAGTCGCAATCTTTTTGAGGGATTTCTTGGTATTGTATATGTTATTTTCTAGATTTTTAGTCATTTTAGAGAATTTATGTAATATTCGACCATTTTAAGGCAATTACGAAAATGTTCTCTTATTCGTCACGATATTCTAAGGTCATTGGTGGAAGACAAAATTTTTATGAGCTGTTTTTATATTGTGTATATGTTTTTCTTGATTTTCAGTCATTTTTGGGGCATTTATGTAATATTTTGCAATCAACGTGCAATTAGGAAAAGAAGTAACGTTTTGTTCTCTTATTTGTCACGATATACTAAGGTCATTGGTGCAAGATGAAAATTTTTTGAGGCCGTTTTGTATCGTTAATGTTTTTCTTAATTTTCTGTCATTTTGGGGGCATTTACGTAATATTCAGCCATTTTCCTACAGCTATGAAGTGAAGTACAAATTTGTTCTCTTATTTTTCACAATATTCTAAGGTCATTGGTTCAAGTCCAATTTATTTGGAGACGTTTTTTGTATTATTTATTTATTTTTCTTTATTTTTTGCCCATTTTGGGGCATTTATGTAATATTCGGTCATTTAGGGCAGTTACAAAAAGATGTAAGGTTTTGTTCTCTTATTCATCACGATATTTTAGGTCATTGGTGAAAGTCAAATTTTTTGTGGCTTTTCAGTATCAATTTTGTGTTTTTTTATTTTTTTTTGTCATTTTGGGGCATTTGCGTAATATTCGGCATTTTTTGACATTTACGTTGTAAGACATCGAAAATGACTTAGGTGAACTAGAGCCTAACATGTTGGTCTTGGTGTTCTAAGGTCCTAAATAGGTCTATAATAAGTTAATGAGGCAGTGTCTAAAAGTTTAGTTGCATTGAAAGTCAAATGTCAAGGGACGACCGAGACGTTCGACGACTAAGTCACCTACGTGCCTCTTATTGTGTTCTATGTGTTTATGTGTTATTCATGAGGTTGTAAGGTCCTTAAATGAGTTATGATGACATATATAGGCAGTGTGTCGAGTGTCATAGAGTTTTGAGGTCAAATGTCATGTGCCTTGAAACGACCTTGTGTTTCTAAGCATGTTTCATCGAGATTTATGTGTTCATTTTGGATGAAATTTATGTGAGAGGTGCTAAACTATATAAAGTCATGTTTGGCTTGGAAACATCCGGGAAAACATTCCCAAGGACCATCCAAGGGTCCTTGAGGAAAGACCCACGTTGGTGGTCATAAGTGCCCAAGACAGTCCACCTACGGATGGCAATCGAGGGCCAGTGGCCTGGTCAACGCCCTGTAGGTGGTGAGAGTTGTTTGGTACTTAGCCTAGGGAGCTAAGATACCAATTAAAAGTCTCTAAACCCATCGATGGAGGACAGGACGACCCATGTGTGGACCTACGCCCCGTTGATGGGCATTGTGTCCTGCATGCAGCTTCACTATAAATTGAAAGGTGAAGTTGTAATTTCACCCCACTTCCAAATAAGAGTATTGGAGTTTCTTTATGGGTATTTTGGGTATTTTAAACATGTATATAAGTGTTTAACACATTGAAGACTTCATTCTTCTAAATCAAAAGCCAAAAATCCCTTAGAAATTCCTTAAGACTCCATTGAAGTCCAAAGTCAATGAAGAACTTGATGTGACGAACTGAGTGAAGATTATTCATCAAAGTGAAGAATTAGCTTCATCAGGTATGGATTATTATCCTTGAAACTCTCTTCATAAAGGATCCCAACCTTCAAGATGTTTTCTAAAGATTTCAAAGTTGAATTGTCCAATTTCATGATTCTACCACGGGTTCTTGCATCAATTATTTTTAAACGTTTATTATGGATTAAATTGTTATTGTATTGATTATTTTGACCTAAATTACCTATGAACCGATAAATTGGATGAACCCTAGATTTGACTAAGTTATGGGTTACTTGATATTGACCTAATGTATATGAATTGTGGTGTAGATTCCTATGGACTATCTAATGATGTAATAATTGTATTCAATTGATATCTAGGTTGTATTAGATTGATTAATTTACATTTAATTGACCTAGTTCATTGATTATTATAGTTTATATGTTGATTTGATGTTCATGGCCATTGGTAAGGCCTTGTGTTATTGAATTGGATGATTTAGCATCTAATTAAGGTGTTAAGGATGGAGTGGTGGTACGATGCCCTATTTACTTTATTTTGTTGTTTTTTATACTTAAATTATGTTTTGATTGGTATTCTCCACTTATGGTGGCAGTGTTATGTGTTTTACTTGCAATTGATGTGGCCTTGTCGGCGGTACTTTTTGTATTATGATGATCATGGCCTTGTTGGAAACTACTTGAAGTAATGTGGCTAATTGTATAGTTGATTATGTAAATCATGACAATATCTATCAATATATGAAGTCATATATGTGTCTCTATTCACGTCCTCTTATGTAATCATATTAGACTATGACTTTGACCTTGTGTCTATAGTCTTAGGGTTGAGTCTTGGTTATTCCTACTTGACTATATGTGTCTATGATGGTAATATTGATGATGTTATGATAGTGTATAGTATGACTTAAAGATGATAATAGTTACTTCTATGTACTTCTAGAATGATATGTAATGTGTTTTAAAGTGAAGTATGTGGTGTCTTGTCTTTGTTAGTTTGTGTCCCTTACTTGATGTATATATGATTATGAATATGTGATGTGTTAGTATTGTATGTATGAATGACATGGGACCTTAAATTATGTAAGATTATCTCTTATGTGAAATCCTTGAACCTAGTGGTAAGGTTAAGAATGTTGAAGTCGTAAGCCATAATGGTATCCTTCAAAGTAAAGGAATGATGGACTTAAGGTTGATTAGATGGAACAACATCATATCAAACCTTAGGAAAGTCATCATGAGCTACTTGTCGCCATTGTAAGGTAACCTTAGAAGACCTCTTTTGTAGGGTAAATGTAATTGGGTTATGAACTTGTTATGGAACCCTTTATCTGAACCTTAATGTGAATTGCTCTATGAGAACGAAGGCTAGCACCGAGTGAATATGGTAAAGGAAGTAGTTTTAGTCAAAGAATGAGAATAGAATACAAAGCATGCCCTTCATATTCCTTAACCATATGCCTACATGGGATGTGTCTATGTCCTACCATTGGTAGGTAGAACAACCTCATCTGAGTAGGATAGAACTTTGGATTCCATGTCTTGCTATCATGGTCTATGTCGGTTATTGCCTATTCTCATCATGTGGGATACTTACTAGCATGATAGAAGTTCTATGATGTTTAGGTGGTGGTATGGGACGCTATCTAGACATTGCACAATAGGCTTTGAAGGTGTTAGTTAGAGTCCCTAGGTCTTGTCCAAGACCATAACTTGAATGTTCTTTATGTGATGTATGAGTCTCTTAATAAACTAATGAACTAATGAATTATGTTATGAAGTATGTAAATGAATGAGTACCTAATCTAGTGTTACTTAAGGATTCCTTAGCTAAAGTTTGAAGAGGGCATAAGGGATGATCTCTTCATGTCTTATATTTGGAGGTATTGAAAAATGACTCTGGTTAGGGAAGTTGGTTGATTTTGTGGACATGATCTAAGCCTTAAGTAGTCTTAAAGATTACTCAGGTAATCCTGAAGAGGTCAATCAAGGACGTAATTTTCTTGATTTACTTAAGTAGGTCTTTTGATAGTCTTTGGAAGGATAATGTCATATTATCTATATGTTGCTACACATAGTGAGAATAATTTTATCCTAGATAGTCTATAGGATCTCTTGAGTGTGTGTGTAAGGGATTGTATGGGAGGTCGCTTCACAACTCACTAAAGTGAGACTTAAGTCATCTTGCTAGAAGAATTTTACATTGATGCTTTGATGTTTTGTAAATGCATATGTGACTCATTATAAGTAGTCTTGAGGATCATTTAGGCATGCTTAGAGAGTTTGTATGGGTGTTCTCTCTTTCTGTTGCTTAAGTGGGTCTTAGGATATCTTTAAGTGGGATGATTACGTATTAGAAGGTGTTTAAGGTGATGACTAGTAACTTCACTTACAATGAAGGGACTTCACAGTAACAGTGAGCAGCCTTTGGTACTAAAGTAGTTAAGGTTTGGAACCCTTGCAACTATGATAGAAAGTCGTTTTCTTGTTGCCAAACCCTTCGCCTTTCTTTTGAATCAAAGTATGTCGCGACTGTTGTATTTTAGTCGGTGGGGGGAAGCGGTATCTTCGTGCTCCGCGTCTCTCGTGCTTGCTTGCGTGAAGGCTTAGAGCCCTTCGTGATGATTTTGTTGAACAAGATAGAAGTCGCGGTGTTTATTTCACTCAAGATTGGGTCTCTTTACTAGGTGTTCTATCTTTGGCTTCAGGAGGTATTCACGTTTGGCATATGCCTGCTCTATGGCAGTTATTCTATTTTCATCATAGAATAATTTGTCGATCTTTTTTCTTCTTTGTAATTTGTATCATGATTCAATCAAAATTTCTCGAGTTCTTCTAATTTGTAACTTCACCGAAATCGGAATAGTTCCTATACTAAGTGGAGTTACTGTAAAGTGACTCTCAAATTTATGATATTTGGTAAAAATGTTTTCTTATGTGTTTATAAATTGTTAAATGTTGTCCTTATGATTACAATATGATTTTTAAAAGAAAATATGGATATTCCAATAATAGTTTGTTTTCATGATTTTTATGAATTATGCCATACTTACTACGTGTTGTTGTACTAATCCATGCTATTATCTATCTCTATAGTTCTTGTAGGTAAGGAGCTTTTGGGATGTAAATACTTGGACCGTATCATCGTTCAAGAGAAGTTGAAGTATGTCCTCATTTGATATGAGGGCATATATGTCTTTTATGTTTTCTATTTGAATTATTGTAATAAACTAAGTATATATTCGTATTTTGTATGGGCCGTGTCCCAAGCATTCTTGTGTCTAAAGATAATGAGAATGAGACTTAGTATTTCCTATGACTTTATATGAAAGAGGTTTTCAAAGACTATGATATGTTTTTGTGAAAAGTTTTAATTCTGCACTACTTTTCACTATATTTATGCGATGAGTGATATGTAAGGGCTTGTACAAGACCTCCGAGAGGTCAAGTACACCGGTTGCAAAATTTGAGATTTGTCCTATCTTGTACGGTGTGGTTTTGAGATGTGACAAGCTTGGTATCAGAGCCTAGGTTGTGAAAGTAGTATTAGGAATTGAAAAGTCTCATCAATTCATGTCTGGTAGAGTCTTGGCCATCGGTGTGAGTCACGACACATCTATGAACGAGAGGATATATGACGATAGAGTTTCCTTTCTTTTCTACTCCTATGTCGTATCGTAGAGTAAAAGTTATGAGTGCTCTTTTCTTATGGTTTTCCTTGTGTTTCTAGAAAGATGAATACTAGGAGGACACCGGCTAGGAGAGTTCAGGAGAATGATGTGCATGAGGAGATCCCTCCTCAAAGTAGAGGAAGTTCTTCAAGGTGCCTAAGTGCCTCCCCAAGGTGATCAAGACCCTATTGTGGAAAAAGGTGATAAGGATCTCCCGAAATTGAGTAATAGGGATATTAGAGAGGCTTTGCTTGCTTTAGCTCGAGTTGTGACTACTCAAGTGAATTTGAGTATGGTGCCCAGGGTGAATGTTGAAGAGAGCACTAGACGTCTAGGTTAAGAGATTTTGTGAGGATGAATCCTCCTATATTTCTTGGCTCTAAGGTAGGAGAGGATCCCCAAGAGTTCCTAGATGGAGTGTAAAAGGTATTGAGTGCCATGGGGGTTACATCTAGGGAAAAGGTGGAGTTGGCTTCGTACCAAATGAGGGATGTTTCTCAAATATAGTACACTCAATAGAAGGATAATAGGCCGGAGGAATCAGGTCCTATTGAGTGGGAAGAATTTAAGGAAGCTTTTCTTGGTAAGTACTTTTCTCGCGAGAAGAGAGAAGTTAAGGTAGAGGAGTTTATCAATCTCAAGCAAGGCAATATGAGTGTTGAGGAATACTTTTTGAAGTTCTCAATGTTTTCTAGATATGCCCGTTCTCTTGTATCAAATCCAAGAGATGAAATGAGTCATTTTGTGACTGGTGTGGTTGACTTAGGGAGGGACGAATGTCGTAAGGCGATGCTACATGATGATATAACACTAGCTAGACTCATAGTGTATGCACAATCAATTGAAGAGTCTAAACTTAGGAGGATGGCTAGAAGTTTGAAAAGGGGTGGTGTTAGTGATCATGATCAACCTAGGTTAAAAAATAAGGCTCAATCTCAAGAAGAATCTGGGAGTGCTAAGTTCAAGATTGAGAAAGGAGGTGGTTCCAAAAATAGCAAGCCTATATGTGTCACTTGTGGCAAGAAACATTATAGTGAGTGACTATTATGTGTCGGGAGTTGCTATGGTTGTGGTAAATAAGGACACAAGGTGAGATATTGTCCTAACATTGCTTCTAGAGGAAAGAAGGGTACGCAAGTTGCTCCTAGTGTTCCAAACGATGATGCTCCAACAAAGAGACGTTTCTATGCACTCCGGTCTAGAGGAGAGAAGTCGAATGGTGATGATGGTGAAGAGGTTAAGTTCTTGAATCTTTCTTTTTAGTAAAATGAGTTCCTTATAAGTGGGGGAGTATGGTTAGTAGATGGGATAGAAATTCCTAGAAGCATGTTGCATGTTGCATTGTGTTTAGGAGTTTTGTTGAAATTGAATTTCATTAACTTCTTGAATTGTGTGTTTTATGAATCTATGATTATGTTGTAAGATATGTCTATATGGTGTTACTTTGCATACTAGCATGTTCATATCATGAGTTGCATAAAAGTTGCATTTTTTGAAAAATTGGCAAAAATCAATGTAGCACTAAATTGCTCACTGTTAAAATTTTGGAAATTTGACTAATTGATTCTTTGGTCTAAAATTGTTTTAACATGGTTAGAACTGATGTATATAAGCATGATATTGAATATAAAATCAGTTTTAACTATTTGGAATGAAGCATTTGAGTTTTGTAGCATAATGAGTTATAGCATTGCCTTCTAGTTCTTGTTGTGTTGTGAACCTCTTGACTATGTAAAATTGATGCTTTCTTGTTGATTAAGTGTTGTATGGTATGGATATTAGCTGCTACTTGAATTTCTATTCTTGAAAGTGTTCGGATAGTGGCAAGTGTCATTCGAGGATGAATGTTGTTAAAGTGGGGGAGATTGTAAGACCTCGAAAATTACTTAGGTGAACTAGAGCCTAACATGTTGGTATTGGTGTCATAAGGTACAAAATAGGTCTATAATGTGTTAACGAGGCAGTGTCTAAGAGCTTAGGTGCATTGGAAGTCAAACATCACGAGACGATCAAGACGTTCGACGACTAAGTCACTTACGTGCCTCATATGTTGTTCTATGTGTTTATGTGTGATTCATGAGTTTTTCTGGTCAGTGTGTTGAGTTACGTGAAGTTTTGAGGTCAAACGTCCATGACGTTTGAAAGATGTGCCTTGAAATGACCTTGTGTGCCAAAGCATGTTTCGTCGAGTTTTATGTGTTCGTTTTGTATGAAATTCTTGTGAGAGGTGCTAAACTCATATACGGTCATGTTTGGGTTAGAAACGTTCAGGAATACATCCCAAAGTACCATCCAAGGATCCTTGAAGAAGGACCCATGTTGGTGGCCAAAATTGCCCAAGGCAGTCCAACTACAGATGGTATCGACGGCCAGTGGCCTGGTCGACACCCCGTAGGTTGTGGACGTAGTTTAGTACTTAGACTGGGGAGCTAAGCTACCAATTCCAAGTCTCTGAACCCATAGACGGAGGACAAGATGTCCCGTGTGTGGACCTACGCCCCGTCAATGGGCAATAGTCGATGGGCACTGTGTCCTGCACGCAACTTCATTGTAAGTTTAGTGGTGAAGTTTTAATTTCACCCCACATCCAAATAAAAGTATTGGTGGTTATTTAGGAGTCTTTTGGGTATTTTAAACATGAATATAAGTGTTTAACTCATTGAAGACTTCATTCTTCCAAATCAAAACTCCAAATCCCTTAGAAATTCCTTAAGACTCCATTAAAGTCCAATGTCAAAGAAGAGCTTAGTGTGACGAATTTAGTGAAGATTCTTAATCAATGTGAAGAATTAGCTTCATCAAGGTATTTTGATCCTTGAAACTCTCTTAATCAAGGAGCCCAGCCTTAAAGATGTTTTCTAAAGTTTTCAAAGTTGAACTGTCCAATTTATGCTCTTACCATGGGTTATTGCATCAATTTTTTTAAAACATTTATTATCGATTAAATTGTTATTGTATTGATGATTTTAATGTAAATTACCTATAAACCCATGAATTGGATGAACCCTAGTTTTTGACTAAGTTATGAGTTACTTGATATTGACCTAATGTATATGAATTGTGGTGTAGATTTCTATGGGCTGTCTAATGATGTAATAATTGTATTCAGTTGATATCTAGGTTGTATTAGATTGATGAATTTACATTTAATTGACCTAGTTCATTAATAATTATAGTTTATATGTTGAATTGATGTTTATGGCCATTGGTAAGGCCTTGTGTTATTGAATTGGATGATTTAGCATCGAATTAAGGTGTTAAGGATGGAGTGGTGGTACCTGCGCTATTTACTTTATTTTGTTGTTGTTTATTCATCAATTATGTTGTGATTTGTATGGTCAACTTATGGTGGCGGTGTTATGTGTTTTACTTGCAATTGATGTGGCCTTGTCAGCATTACTTTATGTATTATGATGATCATGGCCTTGTCGGCAACTACTTGAAGTAATATAGCTATTTGGGTAGTTTATTATGTGAATCATGACAATACCTATCTACATGTGAAATCATATATGTGTTCTCTATTCATGTCCTCTTAAGTGATCATGTTAGACTATGACTTTGACCTTGTGTGTATAGTCTTAGGGTTGAGTCTTGGTTTTTCCTACTTGACTATATGAGTCTATGATGGTCATATTGATGATGTGATGATAGTGTATAGGATGACTGAAAGATGATAATAGTGACTTATATGTACTTCTAGGATGACATGTAATGTGTGTTAAACTGAAGTATGTGTTGTCTTGTCTTGGCTGACTTGTGTCCCTTACTTGATGTATATATGATTATGAATATGTGATGTCTTGTCTTAGGATGTTAAAGATCTTAGTATTGTATGTATGAATGACATGAGACCTTAAATGATGTTAAGAGTATCTTTTATGTGAAAACTTTGAACTTACTGGTAAGGTCAAGAATGTTGAAGTCGTAAACCGTAATGGTATCCTTCAAAGTAAAGGAATGATGGACTTAAGGTTGATTGGCTGGAAGAACATCATATCAAACCTTAGGAAAGTCATCATGAGCTTGTTGTCGCCATTGTAAGCTAACCCTATAAGACCTCTTTGGTAGGGTAAATGTAATTGGGTTATCAACTTGTTATGGAACCCCTTTATATGAGCCTTAATGTGAATTACTCTATGAGAACGAAGGCTAGCACCGAGTGAGTATTGTAAGGGAAGTAGTTTTAGTCAAAGAAAGAGACTAGAATACAAAGCATGCCCTTCGTATTCCTTAACCATGTGCCTACATGGGATGTGTCAAAATCTACTATTGGCAAGTAGAACAACCTCATCGGAGTAGGATAAAACTTCGTATTCCATGTTTTCTATCATGGTCTATGTTTGTTATTGCCTATTATCATCATGTGGGATACTTACTAGAATTAGATAAGTTCTATGAAGTTTAGGTGGTGGTATGAGACGCTATCTAGACATTGCACAATAGCCTCTGAAGGTGTTAGTTAGAGTCCCCAGGTCTTGTCTAAGACCATAACTTGAATGTCCTTTATGTGATGTATGAGTCTCTTAATAAACTAATGAACTAATGAATTAAGTTATGAAGTATGTAAATGAATGAGTACCTAATCTAGAGTTACTTAAGGATTCCTTAGCTAAAGTGTGAAGAGGCCATAAGGGATGATCTCTTCATGTCTTATCTTTGGAAGTCTTGAGAATGACTCTAGTTAAGGAAGTTGGTTGATTTTGTGTACATGATATAAGCCTTAGTAGTCTTAAGGATTACTAAGGTAATATTGAAGAGGTCAATCATGCACGTAATTTTCTTGATTTACTTAAGTAGGTCTTTTGATAGTCTTTGGAAGGAGAATGTCATATTATCTATATGTTGCTACACTTAGTAAGAATAATTTTATCCTAGATAGTCTATAAGATCTCTTGAGCGTGTGTGTACGGGATTGTACACAACTCACTCAAGTGACACTTAAGTCACCTTTGCTAGAAGAATCTTACACTGATGCTTTGATGTCTTGTAAATGCGTATGTGACTCATTATAAGTAGTCTTGAGGATCATTTCGGCATTCTTAGAGAGTTTGTATGGACGTTCTCTCTTTGTGTTACTTAAGTGGGTCTTAGGATATCATTAAATGGGATGATTACGTATTAGAAGGTCTTTAAGGTGATGACAAGTAACTTTACTTACAGTGAAGGCAGTGTAGTGGAGTTACTGTAATGTGACTTTCAAATTTAAGATATTTGGTAAAATTGTTTTCTTATGTGTTTCTAAGTTGTTAAATGTTGTCCTTATGATAATAATATGATTTTTAAAAGAAAAGATGCATATTTCTAATAAAAGTCCGTTTTCATGATTTTTATGCATTATGCCATACTTAGTACATGTGGTTGTATTAATCCATGCTTTTATATATCTCTATAGTTCTTGGTAGGTAAGGAGGTTTTGGGAAGTGAAGACTTGGACCATAGCATCGTTCAAGAGAAGTTGAAGTATGTCCTCATTTGACTAGAGGGCATATATGTCTTCTATGTTTTTTATTTGAAATATTGTAATAAACTAAGTATTTCTATATTCGTATTTTGTATGGGCCATGTCCCAAGTATTCTTGTGTCTTAAGATAATGAGATTGAGACATAGATTTTATATAGAAGAGGTTTTTAAAGACTACGATATGTTTTTGTGAAAAGTTTTAATTCCGCACTACTTTTCACTGTGTTTATGAGATGAATGATATGTCAGGGCTTGTACTAGACCTCCGAGAGGTCAAGTATGTCGGTTGCAAAATCCGATATTTGACCTATCTTCTAGGGTGTGGTTTCAGGATGTCGGACGACGTCATGTGTGGCATGCCATCATCACCCTTGGGAAGCACAAACGGTCGGACGGCGTCGGGCGTGACATACCATCATCGCCCTTGGGCAGCACACACGGTCGAATGACGTTGGGCATGGCATGCCATCACCTCCTTTTGGAAGAACTTACAGTCGTACGACGTCGGGAGTGACATGCCATCATAGCCCTTGAGCAGCACACACGGTAGGACGACGTCGGGCGTGGCATGCCATCATCGCCTTTGGACAGCACACACTGTCGGACGACGTTGACCATGGCATGCCATCATGGCCCTTGGACAGCACACACGGTCAGACGACGTCATGCGTGACATGCCATCATGGCCCTTGGACAGCACACACGGTCAGACGTCGTTGGGCTTGACATGCCATTATAGCCCTTGGACAGCACACACGCTTGGAGAACGTCGGGCGTGGCACTCCATCATCGCCTTAGGACTAGCTGACACGGTTGAACGACGTCGGGCGTGGCATGTCATCATCGCCCTTGGGCAGCACACACGGTCAGACGACGTCGGGCGTGGCATGCCATCACCGCCTTTGGGCAGCACATACGGTCGGACGACGTCGGGCGTGACATGTCATCATAGCCCTTGGACAGCACATACGGTCGGACAATGTCGGGCATGACATGCCATCATAGCCCTTGGACAGCACACACGGTAGGACGACGTCAGGCGTGACATGCCATCATAGCATTTAGACGGCACACACGGTTGGACAACGTCGGGCGTGACATGCCATCATAGCCCTTGGACAGCACACACGGTCGGACAACGTCGGGCATGGCATATCATCATAGCCCTTGGAAAGCACACATGGTCGAACGTCGTTGGGCGTAGAAGTCTGCCATTGCCTTTGGACATCACATACAGTCGGACGACGTCGGGCGTGACATGTCATCATAGCCCTTGGACAGCAAATACGGTCGGACAACGTTGGGCAAGACATTCCATCATAACCCTTGGACAGCACACACGGTTGGACGATGTCGAGCGTGACATGCCATCATAGCCCTTGGACGTCACACACGGTTGGACGACGTCGCGCATGACATGCCATTATAGCCCTTGGACAACACACAAGGTTGGACGACTTCGAGCGTTGCATGCCATCATCGCCCTTGGGCAGTAAACACTGTCGGTCGACGTCGGGCGTGACATGCCATCATTGCCCTTGGGCAACACACACGGTTGAACAACGTCGGGCGTGGCATGCCATCACCGCCTTTGGAAAACACATACGGTGAGACGACGTCGGGCATGACATGCCATCATAACCCTTGGACAGCACACACGGTCATACGACGTCGGCGTGACATGCCATCATATCACTTGGACGGCACACACGGTTTGACGACGTCGGGCGTGACACGTCATCATAGCCTTTGGACAGTACACACGGTCGAACGACGTCAGGCGTTGAATGCGATCATTGCCTTTGGGCAGCACAAACGGACAGACGACGTCAGGCATGCCATGCCATCATTGCCCTTGGGCAACACACACAGTCGGACGGTGTCGGGCGTGTAATGCCATTTCCACCTTTGGACAACACATACGGTGGGACGACGTCGGGCGTGACATGCCATCATAGACCTTGGACAGCACACACAGTCAGACGACGTCGGCCGTGGCAGGACATCATGGCCCTTGGACAGCATACACGGTCGGATGTCGTCAGGCTTGACATGCCATCATAGCCCTTGGCCAGCACACACGGTTGGATGAGGTCGGGTGTGGCATGCCATCATCGACCTTGGGCAGCACACACGGTTGGACGACGTCGGGCGTGGCATGCCATCATCGCCCTTGGGCAGCGCACACGGTCAGACGATGACGGGCGTGACATGCCATCATTGCCCTTGGGCAGCAGAAAATGATCGTACGACATCGGGCGTGGCATTCCATCATCGCCTTTGGACAGCACACACGGTCAGACGACGTCAGGCGTGCGATACCATCATCGACCTTGGACAGCACGCACGGTCGAATGACGTCGGGCATGGCATGCCATCACCGCCATTGGACAGCACATACGGTCGGACGACGTCGGGCGTGGCACTCAATCACCGCCTTTGGACAGCATATATGGTCGAACGACGTCATGTGTGGCATGCCATCATAGTCCTTGGAAAGCACATACGGTCAAACAACGTTGGGCGTGGCAGTCCATCACCGCCTTTGGACAGCACATACGGTTGGATGACGTCAGGCGTTGCATGCCATCACCGCCTTTGGACAACACATACGGGCGGACGACGTAGGGCGTGACATATCATCATAGCCCTTGGACAGAACACACGGTCGGACGACGTCGGGCGTGGAATGCCATCACCGCCTTTGGACAGCACATACGGTCGGACGACGTTGGGCATGCCATACCATCATCGCCCTTGGATAGCACACACAGTCGAACGACGTCGGGCATGGCATTCCATCACCGCCTTTGGACAGCACATACGGTCGAACGAAATCGGGCTTGGCAGTCAATCACCGCCTTTGGACAGCATATACGATCGAAAGACGTTAGGCGTGGCATGCCATCATAGCCCTTGGAAAGCACATACAGTCGAACAACGTCGGGCGTGGCAGTCCATCACCGCCTTTGGACAGCACATACGGTCAAACGACGTCGGGCGTGGCATGCCATCACCGCCTTTGGACAACACATACGGTCGGACGACATAGGGCGTGACATATCATCATAGCCCTTGGACAGAACACACGGTCGGACGACGCCGGGCGTGGCATGCCATCATCGCCTTTGGACAGCACACACAGTCGGACGTCGTCGGGTGTGGCATGCCATCATCACCTTTGGGCAGCACCACATGGTCAGACGACGTCGGGCGTGGTATGCCATCATCGCCTTTGGGCAGCACACACGGTCAGACGTCATCGGGTGTGGCATGCCATCATCGCCTTTGGGCAGCACCACATTGTCAGACGACGTCGGCCATGGCATGCTATCATCGCCTTTGGAAAGAACACACGGTCGGACGACGTCGGTCGTGCCACACCATCATTACCCTTGGGCAGCACACACGGTCAGACGACGACGGGCGTGGCATGCCATCATGTCCCTTGGGCAGCACCAAACGGTCGGACGACGTCCGGCGTGGCATGCCATCATCGCCTTTGGGCAGCACACACGGTCGGACGACGTCGGGCGTGCCATGCCATCATCGCCCTTGGCAGCACACACGGTCGAACAACGTCGGGCATGGATAGCCAGATGACGTCGGGCGTGACACTCCATCATCGCCTTAGGACTAGCTGACACGGTCGAACGACGTCGGGCGTGGCATGTCATCATCGCTCTTGGGCAGCACACACGGTCAGACGACGTCGGGCGTGGCATGCCATCACCGCCTTTAGGAAGCACATACGGTCGGACGACGTCGGGCGTAACATGTCATCATAGCCTTTGGACAGCACATACGGTCGGAAAATGTCGGGCATGACATGCCATCATAGCCCTTGGACAGCATACACGGTAGGACGACGTCAGGCGTGACATGCCATCATAGAATTTAGACGGCACACACGGTTGGACGACGTCGGGTGTGACATGCCATCATAGCCCTTGGACAGCACACACGGTCGGACAATGTCGGGCATGGCATATCATCATAGCCCTTGGAAAGCATACATGGTCGAACGTCGTCGGGCGTAGAAGTCTGCCACTGCCTTTGGACATCACATACGATCGGACGACGTCGGGCGTGACATGTCATCATAGCCCTTAGACAGCAAATAGGTCGGACAACGTTGGGCAAGACATGCCATCATAACCCTTGGACAGCACACACGGTTGGACGATGTCGGGCGTGACATGCCATCATAGCCCTTGGACGTCACACACGGTTGGACGACGTCGCGCATGACATGCCATTATAGCCCTTGGACAACACACAAGGTTGGACGACTTCGAGCGTTGCATGCCATCATCACCCTTGGGCAGTAAACACTGTCGGTCGACGTCGGGCGTGACATGCCATCATTGCCCTTGGGCAGCACACACGGTTGAACAACGTCGGGCATGGCATGCCATCACCGCCTTTGGAAAACACATACGGTGAGACGACGTCGGGCATGACATGCCATCATAACCCTTGGACAGCACACACGGTCATACGACATCGGCGTGACATGCCATCATATCACTTGGACGGCACACACGGTTTGACGACGTCGGGCGTGACACGTCATCATAGCCTTTGGATAGTACACACGGTCGAACAACGTCGGGCGTTGAATGCGATCATTGCCTTTGGGCAGCACAAACGGACAGACGACGTCAGGCATGCCATGCCATCATTGCCTTTGGGCAACACACACAGTCGGACGGTGTCGGGCGTGTAATGCCATTTCCACCTTTGGACAACACATATGGTGGGACGACGTCGGGCGTGACATGCCATCATAGCCCTTGGACAGCACACACAGTCAGACGACGTCGGCCGTGGCAGGACATCATGGCCCTTGGACAGCATACACGGTCGGATGTCGTCAGGCTTGGCATGCCATCATAGCCCTTGGCCAGCACACACGGTTGGATGAGGTCGGGCGTGGCATGCCATCATCGACCTTGGGCAGCACACACGGTTGGACGACGTCGGGCGTGGCATGCCATCATCGCCCTTGGGCAGCGCACACGGTCAGACAATGACGGGCGTGATATGCCATCATTGCCCTTGGGCAGCAGAAAATGATCGTACGACATCGGGCGTGGCATTCCATCATCGCCTTTAGACAGCACACATGGTCAGACGACGTCGGGCGTGCCAAACCGTCATCGCCCTTGGACAGCACACACGGTCGAATGACGTCGGGCATGGCATGCCATCACCGCTATTGGACAGCACATACGGTCGGACGACGTCGGGCGTGGCACTCAATCACCGCCTTTGGACAGCATATACGGTCGAACGACGTCAGGTGTGGCATGCCATCATAGTCCTTGGAAAGCACATACGGTCAAACAACGTTGGGCGTGGCAGTCCATCACCGCCTTTGGACAGCACATACGGTTGGACGACGTCAGGCGTTGCATGCCATCACCGCCTTTGGACAACACATACGGTCGGATGACGTAGGGCGTGACATATCATCATAGCCCTTGGACAGAACACACGGTCGGACGACGTCGGGCGTGGAATGCCATCACCGCCTTTGGACAGCACATACGGTCGGACGACGTCGGGCGTGCCATACCATCATCGCCCTTGGATAGCACACACGGTCGAACAACGTCGGGCATGGCATTCCATCACTGCCTTTGGACAACACATACGGTCGAACGACATCGGGCATGACAGTCAATCACCGCCTTTGGACAGCATATACGATCGAAAGACGTTAGGCGTGGCATGCCATCATAGCCCTTGGAAAGCACATACGGTCGAACAACGTCGGGCGTGGCAGTCCATCACCGCCTTTGGACAGCACATACGGTCAAACAACGTCGGGCGTGGCATGCCATCACCGCCTTTGGATAACACATACGGTCGGACGACATAGGGCGTGACGTATCATCATAGCCCTTGGACAGAACACACGGTCGGACGACGCCGGGCGTGGCAAGCCATCATCGCCTTTGGACAGCACACACAGTCAGATGTCGTCGGGTGTGGCATGCCATCATCACCTTTGGGCAGCACCACACGGTCAGACGACGTCGGGCGTGATATGCCATCATCGCCTTTGGGCAGCACACACGGTCAGACGTCGTCGGGTGTGGCATGCCATCATCGCCTTTGGGCAGCACCACATTGTCAGACGACGTCGGCCATGGCATGCTATCATCACCTTTGGAAAGAACACACGGTCGGACGACGTCGGTCGTGCCACGCCATCATTACCCTTGGGAAGCACACACGGTCAGACGACGACGGGCGTGGCATGCCATCATCTCCCTTGGGCAGCACCAAACGGTCGGACGATGTTCGGCGTGGCATGCCATCATCACCTTTGGGCAGCACGCACGGTCGGACGATGTCGGGCGTGCCATGCCATCATCGCCCTTGGCAGCACACACGGTCGAACAACGTCGGGCATGGATAGCAATTACCGCCTTTGGACAGCACATACGGTCGGACGACGTCGGTCATGACATGCCATCATAGCTCTTGGACAGCACACACGGTGGGAGGACGTCGGGCGTGACATGCCATCATAGCACTTGGACAACACACACGGTCTGACGACGTCGGGCGTGGCATGCAGTCATGGCCCTTGGACAGCACACACGGTCGGATGACGTCTAGCGTGGCATGCCATCATCGCCATTGGGAAGCACACATGGACGTATGACGTCGGGAGTGCCATGCCATCATCGCCCTTAGGCAACACACACAGTCAAATGACGTCGGGTGTGGCATGCAATCACCGCCTTTAGACAGCACACACGGTCGAACAACGTCGGGCGTGCCATACCATCATCGCCCTTGGGCAGCAAAGACGGTCAAACGACGTCTTGCTTGACATTCCATCATAGCCCTTGGACAATACACACGGTTGGACGACGTCGGGCGTTGCATGCCATCATCGCCTTTGAAAAGCACACACGGTCGGACGACGTCGGGCGTTCCATGCCATCATCGCCCTTGGGCAGCACACATGGTTGAACGATGTCGACGTGGAATGCCATAATCGTCGTTGGACAGCACATATGGTCGGACGAAGACGGGCGTGGCATGCCATCATTGCCCTTGGGCAGCACCAAACGGTCAGACGAAGTCGGGCGTGACATGCCATCATAGCTCTTGGACAGCACAAACGGTGGGAGGACGTCGGGAGTGACATGCCATCATATCCCTTGGACAGCACACACGGTCGGACGACGTTGGGCGTGACATGCCATCATGGCCCTTGGACAGCACACAGGGTTGGATGACGTCGGGCGTGGCATGTCTTCATTGCCTATGGACAGCACACACGGTCATACAACGTCGGCCTTGGCATGCCATAATGGCCCTTAGTCTACACACACGGTCGGACGTCGTCGGGCTTGGCATGCCATCATTGCCCTCTAACAGCATACACGGTTGGACTACGTCGAGCGTGGCATGCCATCATCGTCCTTGGGTAGCACACACGGTCGGACGGCGTCGGGCGTGGAATGCAAATATTTCCTTTGGGCAACACACAGGGTCGGACGACGTCGGGCGTGGCATGCCATCATCGCCTTTTGGCAACACACACGGTCGGACGTTTGGCGTGGCATGTCATCATCGCCCTTGGGCAGCACACACGGTCGGACGGCATTGAGCGTGGCATGCCATCATCGCCTCTGGGCACACACACGGTCGAATGACATCGGGCGTGGCATGCCATCATCGCCTTTGGACAGCACACACGGTTGGACGACGTCGGCCGTGGCATGCCATCATGTCCCTTGGAAAGCACAAACGATTGGACGACGTCGGGCATGACATGCCATCATGGACCTTGGACAGCACGCACGGTCGAACATCGTCGGGCTTGGCATGCCGTTATAGCCCTTTGGCATCACACACGGTTGGAGGACGTCGGGCACTACATGTCATCATCGCCTTTGGACTAGCTGACACGGTCGAACGACGTCGGGCGTGGCATGCCATCATCGCCTTTGGGCAGCACACACGGTCGAAAGACGTCGGGTGTGCCATGCCATCATCGCCCTTGGGAAGCACACACGGTAGAACGACATCGGGCGTGGCATGTCACAATCGCCCTTGGACAGCACATACGATCGGACGACGATGGGCGTGGTATGCCATCATCGCCCTTGGGAAGCACCAAACGGTCGGACAACGTAGGGCGTGGCATGCCATCATCGCCTTTGGGCAGCACACACGGTCGGACGACGTCAGGCGTGCCATGCTATCATCGCCCTTGGGCATCACACACGGTCGAATGATGTCGGGCGTGGCAAGCCATCACCACCATTGGGCAGCAGACACGGTTAGACGACGTTGGGCGTGCCATACCATCATCGCCCTTCAACGACACACACGGTCGAACGACGTCTGGTGTGGCATGCCTTCACCGCCTTTGGACAGCACATACGGTCGGACGACATCGGGCATGGCATTCCATCATCGCCAAGTGACAGCACACACGGTTGGACAACATCGGGCGTGCCATGCCATCATAGCCCTTGGACAACACACATGGTTGGATGACGTCGAGCGTGGCAGGGCCATCATGGCCCTTGGACAGCACACACGGTCGGACGACGTCAGGCGTGGCATGCCATCTTTGCCTATGGGGCAAAACACATGAACGGACGACGTCGGGCGTGTCATGCCATCATAGCCCTTGGACAGCACACACGGTCAGACGATGTCGAGCGTGACATGCCATCATAGCCCATTGATAGCACACACGGTCGGACCACGTCGGGCGTGGCATGCCATCATTGCCTTTGGGCAGCAAACACGGGCGGACGACGTCGGGCGTGTCATGTCATCATTGCCCTTGGGCAGCACACACGGTTAAACAGCGTCGGGTGTGGCAGTCCATCACCGCTTTTGGACAGGACATATGGTCAGACAACCTCGGGCGTAACATGCCATCATAGCTCTTGGACAGAAGACACGATTGGACGATGTCGGGCGTTACATGTCATCATAGCCCTTGGACAACACACACGGTCAAACGACATCGGGCGTGGCATGCCATAATGGCCCTTGGACAGCACACACAGTCGGACGACGTCAGGCATGGCATGTCATCATCGCCTTTGGGCAGAGCACACGAACGTACGACGTCGGCCGTGCCATGCCATCATCGCCCTTATGCAGCACACACAGTCAAATGAAGTTGGGTCTGGCATGCCATCACCGCCTTTGCACAACACACACTGTCGGACAACGTCGGGCGTGCCATACAATCATCGCCCTTGGGCAGCACCAAATGGTCGGACGACGTCGGGCATGGCATGCCATCATCGCCTTTGGGCAGCAGACACGATCGGACGACGTCGAGCGTGCCATGCCATCATTACCCTTGGGCAGCACACACGGTCGAACGACATCTTGTGTGGCATGCCATCACCGTCTTTGGATTGCACATACGTTCTGACGACGTCGGACATGGCAGTCCATCACCGCCTTTGGACACCACATTCGGTCGGAAGACGTCGGGAGTGGCAGTCCTTCACCGCCTTTGGACAGCATATACGGTCGGACAACGTCGGGCGTGGTACGCGATCACACCCGTTGGACAGCACACACGGTCGGACGACGTCGGGCGTGACATGCCATCATAGCCCTTAGATAGCACACACGGTCGGACGACATCGGGCGTGCCATGCCATCATCGCTTTTGGGCAGCACACACGGTCGATCGACGTCGGGAGTGGCATGCCATCATCACCCTTGGGCAGCACACACGGTTGGACGACGACGGGCGTGGCATGCCATCATCGCCCTTGGACAGCACATACGGTCGGACGACGTCGGGTGTGACATGCCATCATAGCCCTTGGACAGCACACACGGTTGGACGACGTAGGGCGTGACATGCCATCATAGCCCTTGGACGGCACAGACGGTTGAACAACGTCGGGCGTGACACACCATCATAGCCTTTAGACAGCACACAAGGTCGGACGACATCGGGCGTGGCATGCCATCATCGCCCTTGGGCAGCACACACGGTCGTTGACGTCGGGCGTGGCATGCCATCACCGCCTTTGGAAAGCACACATGGTCAGACGACGTCAGGCGTGTCATACCATCATCACCGTTGGACAGCACACACTGTCGAATGACATCGGGCGTGACACGCCATCACCGCCATTGGACAGAACATACGGTCGGACGATGTCCGTCGTGGCATGCCATCATGGCCCTTGGACTGCACACACTATCGGACGTCATCCGGCTTGGCATGCCATCAAAGCCCTTGGACGGCACACACGGTTGGACACATCGGGCATGGCATGCCATCATCGCCTTTGGCCAGCACACACGGACAGACGACGTTGGGCGTGCCATGCCATCATTGCCCTTAAGCAGCACATACGGTTAAACAACGTTGGGCGTGACATGCCATCACCTCCTTTGGACAGCACATACAGTGGGACGACATCGGGCATGACATGCCATCATAGCCCTTGGACAGCACACTCGGTCAGACGACGTCAGCCGTGGCATGCCATCATGGCCCTTGGACTGCACACACGGTTGGACGTCGTCGGGCTTGGCCGTCCATCATAGCCCTTGGACAGCACACACGGTCGGACGACGTCAGGCATGGCATGCCATCAAGGCCTTTGGGCACCACATACGGTCGGACGACGTCGGGCGTGACATGTCATCATAGCCCTTGGACAACACATACGGTCGAACGATGTCGGGTGTGACATTTCATTATAGCCCTTGGACAGCACACACGGTTGGACAACGTCGGGCGTGACATGCATTCATAGCCCTTGGACGGCACACACAGTTGGACGACGTCAGGCATGACATGCCATCATAGCCTTTGGACAGCACACACGGTCGGACGACGTCGGGCGTGACATGCCATCATCGCCCTTGGGTAGCACACACGGTCGAATAACGTTGGGCGTGTCATGCCATCACCGCCTTTGTATAGCACACACGTTCAGACGACGTCGAGCGTGGCATACCGTTAGACCCGCAAACTGCTTCATCTTACTACGTGCAGACATGCAAAGGACTTGGGCATTGGTCTTGGCATGGATGATGGCAAAACAGTGCAACACAAGTTTAAGGTTCTTGGGTGTTGGCAAGGCAACTTGAACGTGCATGGCTTACGTGCGGGCTAAGGGCATTGGCAAGGCAGCATGTTGACTTGATGAGGCAAGGCTGTGAAGACTGGGAAATATCAGGAACAAAGGCAGTTCACCCAAAATTGCTGAAATAAAACTAAGTGTTGGAAGACAGCTGAAATATTCTAAGGGTTGGAAGCTGGCAGAAATATTCTAAGTGTTGGAATGAAGCCTGAAATGTTCTAAGTGTTAGAATATTGATATTTCGTGTAGATAAGAATGTAATTTGAATTAGATTCTATCTGTTAGAAATATAGCTGTTGGAAAGTTAGTTTTGAACCCTGTGATGACAAGTGTCGGACATGTGTCATTTATAACCGCCGCATGTAACTGCCATTGTGCAGAATTTTGATTTAAAGGTGGAAATTTGTCTAAGGCAAAAACAGGGTGTTTTCTAGCCTTAGACTAATTCGTGAAGCCTTCCTTTGTATTACTTAAAGGTTAATAAAGGTTGGGACTGGTTCCTGTAAATTCTGTTGGTTGTTTGACGCTACTGTTTTAAGTATTTCCATACTTAGTCGATTTTCGTGGGTGCAAGTAGGCTGAGTGTTACAGATGTTTGTAAGGCTGCCTAGAGTGGTGTGCGATAAAAATAAATCGACCCTCTTTCAATTGGTATCAGAGTGCGGTTAAACAATGGTGAAAAATGCAGAATTATGGGAGTTGGCACGAAAAATTGAATCCTTCATCGGGTTTACTGAAGATATTTTGGGAGATCCTACGTTTGTGGATTTATTAACACAAATCATTGAGTTGAGAGTGGATGCTGAGAAAGTTCAGGGAGAAATTGGTGGATATCGACAGAATGTTGATAACCACATTACTGAAATCTTGGACTTTCGTACCACAACTACGCAAAAACTGGAGGGACTGCAGAGAGAAAATAAGAACCTTCATGCAGAACTCGTCATTTTGTGTCGGGCTGTGGACACGTTAAGTTCAACTCGTGTTGAATCGTCTAAGGTAAAAATTCCTGAACCTAAAGCCTTTAGTGCTGCAAGGAGTGCTAAAGAACTGGAAAATTTCATCTGGGACATGGAGCAGTATTTTACCGCTGTAAGGGTGCCGGACGCTGATAAGTTGAACATTACCACAATGTATTTGTCGGGTGATGCGAAACTTTGGTGGAGGACTCGTAATGCAGACGACGTAAGTGCTGGTCGTCCTAGAATTGATACATGGGATAAGCTAATCAAAGAGATGCGTGATCAATTTCTTCCTAGCAATGCATCTTGACTTTCAAGGGATAAATTGAAAAGGCTAAGGCAGACGGGTTTAGTGAGGGAATATATAAAGGAATTTACCTCTGTGATGTTAGACATACAAAATATGTCTGATGAGGATAAACTTCACAACTTCATTTCAGGCATGCAAGGCTGGGCTCAGAATGAACTACGAAGGCAGAATTTTAAAGATCTGCCCGAGGCTATTGCTGCTGCCGATTCACTAGTGGATTTTCGGACTACTCGTCCTTCAACAGACGTCCCCTCCACTTCAAAAACTAAGAAAAAGAATGAGAAGAAAGGGGACTGGAGAAAGGATAGTCGTAAAGACAATACAAATGATAAAGGAAAGGCACAAATGAAGGATGGGAAAGACAGGCCAAAGAATAAAGATGGAAATTCGAAGGGCTGTTGGACTTGTGGTGGTCCTCATTTGGCCAAATCTTGTCCAAACCGAGAAAAAGTGAATGCTTTGCTTGATGGTAACTTGAATCAAAGGGAAGAGGATGAAGAAATCATGGCTGCAATGGCCAACCCATTGGGATTGTCCTTCAATCACATTATGGGGATCAATAATGTTGGAGAAATCTCTAGTACTTCGAATCCTCATGCTTCCTTAATTCATATAGAAATGAAAGTGAAAGAACAATGTGTGATGGCAATGGTTGATACAGGGGCCACACACACGTTTGTAGATGTGAAGATTGCTACAAAATTTTGGCTGAAGTTGTCTAAAAGCCCTTCCTACGTCAAAACAGTCAATGCTAAGGCACAAGCCATTGTGGGCATGGCTTATGGTGTGTCTATGTCAACTAAAAGTTGGGTGGGAAAACATAACTTGATGGTGATGCCGCTTGGTGACTTTGAAATCATACTTGGGATTGATTTCCTAAGGAAATTCCAGTTTGTTCCATTTCCTCACTTAGATGGAGTGACGGTCATGAATGGAAGCAATGCTGGTTTTCTCAAAGGTGTTCATCCGTTTGGGGACATTAATAAAGTTGCAAAGAAGAAAGACAAGGAAATGTTGTTGTCTGCTATGTCAATCGACAAAGGGCTGAAGAAAGGTGAAGACACTATACATGCTGCCTTGGTCGAAGTGAAACCTGATGTGAAGATGGAAGTGCCTGATTGTGTTGCTGTTACTTAAACAGTATGCTGATGTTATGCCGCCTGAATTACCAAAGAAATTACCACCAAGGAGGGATATTGATCATAAGATTGAGTTGCTGCCTGGTACGGTTGCTCCTGCACAAGCTCCTTATCGTATGGCTCCTAAGGAATTGGTTGAACTACGCAAACAATTGAATGAATTGCTAGATGCTGGATTGATTCAGCCGTCTAAGGCTCCATATGGTGCTCCTATTCTATTTCAATAGACACAGGATGGAACAATGAGAATGTGTGTAGACTACCGGGTGGTGAACAAGGCAACTATAAAGAACAAGTATCCGGTTCCGTTGGTTTAAGATTTGATGGACAGGTTAAGCAAGGCATCCTGGTTCACAAAGCTTGATCTGAGGGCAGGTTATTGGAAGGTTAGGATAGCAGAGGGTGATGAACCAAAGACAACATGTGTAACTAGATATGGTTCCTATGAATTCCTTGTAATGCCGTTTGGGCTTACTAATGCCCCGGCAACCTTTTGTAACTTAATGAACAATGTACTGTTTGACTATCTTGATGACTTTGTTGTTGTTTATTTAGATGATATAGTCATTTATAGTCGAACATTGGAAGAACAAGTTGATCACCTAAGTCTGGTTTTGTCTCAATTAAGGAAATACACACTTTATGTCAAGATGGAAAAGTGTGAATTTGCTCAACAAGAGATAAAGTTTTTGGGGCATCTTGTTAGTAAAACCAAGTTTGAATGGATCCTAAGAAAGTGCAAGCCGTTGTTGATTGCCAGGCACCTCGTCATGTAAAGGATTTGAGGTCGTTTCTTGGCTTGGCTAACAATTATAGAAAGGTTATTGTTGGTTACTCAAAGAAGGCAGCGGCTTTAACAGATTTGTTGAAGAAGGATACAAAGTGGGTTTGGTCTCAATGGTGTGATGAAGCTTTTCAGAATTTAAAGATTGCTATCGCATCTGAACCTATACTCAAATTGCCTGATTTTGAGTTACCATTTGAAGTGCACACTGATGCGTCAGACAAAGCAATTGGTGGCGTATTAGTGCAGGAAGGTCATCCTGTGGCCTTTGAAAGTAGAAAATTGAATGATGCTGAACAGAGATACTCAACACATGAAAAAGAAATGGTTGCGGTGGTACACAGTTTGCAGGTTTGGTGAGTCTATCTCTTGGGCACTCGATTTGTAGTGAGAACTGATAATGTAGCAAATACATTTTTCAAGACACAGAAAAAGTTGAGTCCTAAACAAGCACGGTGGCAAGAATTCCTGACAGAATATGATTTCATGTGGGAACATAAACCAGGAAAACACAACCAGGTTGCTGATGCGCTGAGTAGAAAAGAAGTGTTTGTTGCAGTATATTCAATTTCAAAACTGGAAACTGATTTCTATGATAGAATCAGGCTGTGTGCTGCAAATGATTCATTGTATGTTAAATGGATGGGTCAAGTGCAAGATGGCACAATGAGACGGTATTGGATCGAGGACGATCTGCTCTATTTTAAAGGGGGAGGATCGTTGTACCAAATCAGGGTGGGTTGCGCAAAGACATAATGAAAGAGGCGCATGACTCTGCTTGGGATGGACATCCCGGTGTTGAAAGGATGTTAGCCTTACTGTCTCGTGTTTATTTTTGGCCGAAAATGGAAGATGATATAGAGGCGTACGTCAAGACTTGTCATGTTTGTCAAGTGGACAAGACTGAACGTAAGAAGGAAGCAGGTTTGCTGCAACCTTTGCCTGTTCCTGAAAGGTCATGGCGATCAGTAAGCATGGATTTCATTTCTGGATACCCTAAAGTAGATGGCAAAGCATCTATCATGGTGGTAGTTGACACGTTTTCAAAATATTCTATTTTTATTGCTGCTCCAGAATTATGCTCATCTGAAGTTGCTGCTGAGTTGTACTACAAACATGTGGTTAAGTATTTTGGTGTTCCGTCTGACATTGTGAGTGATAGACACACAAGGTTCACTGGTAGATTTTGGACAGAATTGTTCAATATGATGGGAACCGAATTAAAGTTTTCTACTGCAAATCACCCACAAACAGATGGATAGACGGAAAGAATTAATCATTTGTTGGAAGAATACTTGAGTCACTATGTGACAGCAAGTCAACGGAATTAGGTAGCATTGTTAGACACTGCGCAGTTTTGCTATAATCTGCACAAGTTGTCTGCAACACAAATGAGCCCTTTTGAAATCATCTTAGGCAGACAGCCTATGACGCCACTGGATGTTGCCAAATCTAAAAATCAGGGAAAGTGTCCAGCAGCATACAGGGTTGCAAGGGACAGACTTGAAATGTTATCTGAGGCACAAGACAGCTTGCGCAAGGTTCAGCGGCGCATGAAGAAATATGCTGAGCAACATCGTCGCTCTGTTGAGTTCAATGTGGGTGACAAGGTGTTGCTAAAACTTACCCCACAAATCTGGAAACAGATTGTAAGTAAGACCAGACATCGGGGTTTGATTCCTAAGTATGATGGTCCATTCAAAGTTGTAAAACGAGTGGGCGAAGTTGCTCATAGGTTGAAGCTGCCAGAAAGGTTGAAAATTCACCCCACCTTCCATGTGAGTTTCTTGAAACCTTACTTTGCAGATGAAGATGATCCGGATAGGAACAGATCAAAGAGGTCTCCTCCATCAATACCTACACAGTATGATGCTGAAATTGAGAAGATCCTTGATCACCGAGTTTTGGGCACGAGTAAGAAGAATAATAAGACTGAATTCTTAGTTCACTAGAAAGGCAAGAGTGCAACAGATGCTGTTTGGGAGAAAGCAAAAGACCTATGGTAGTTTGATGCTCAAATCGAGGACTATCTCAAAACAGTCTCGATAAGGACATAGAGTTCAAGTGGTGTGGGTGGTTTGTTAGACCTGCAAACTGCTTGATCTAACTACGTGCAGACATGCCAAGGACTTGGGCATTGGTCTTGGCATGGATGATGGCAAAACACTGCAACACAAGTTCAAGGTGCTTGGGTGTTGGCTTACGTGTGGGCTAAGGGCATTGGCAAGGCAGCATGTTGACTTGATGAGGCAAGGCTGTGAAGACTTGGCAATGTCAGGAACAAAGGAAGTTCACCCGAAATTGCTGAAATAAAACTAAGTGTTGGAAGACAGCTGAAAATATTCTAAGGGTTTGAAGCTTGCAGAAATATTCTTAGTGTTGGAATGAAGCCTGAAATATTCTAAGTGTTAGAATATTAATATTTCGTGTATATAAGAATGTAATTTGAATTAGATTCTATCTGTTAGAAATATAGCTGTTGGAAAGTTAGTTTTGAACCCTGTGATGACAAGTGTTGGACAAGTGTTATTTGTAACCGCCGCATGTAACTGCCATTGTGCAGAATTTTGATTTAAAGGTGGAAATTCGTCTAAGGCAAAAATAGGGTGTTTTCTAGCATTAGACTAATTCGTGAAGCCTTCCTTTGTATTACTTAAAGGTTAATAAAGGTTGGACTGGTTCCTATAAATTCTGTTGGTTGTTTGACGCTATTGTTTTAAGTATTACCATACTTAGTCAATTTTCATAGGTGCAAGTAGGCTGAGTGTTACAGACGTTTGTAAGGCTGCCTAGAGTGGTGTGCGATAAAAATAAATCGACCCTCTTTCACATACCATCATCACCCTTGGACAGCACACACTGTCGAACGACGTCGGGCGTGACACGCAACCATTGGACAGCACATACGGTCAGACGACGTCGGTCGTTGCATGCCATCATGGCCCTTGGACTGCACACACGGTCGGACGTCGTCGGGCTTGGCATGCCATCATAGCCCTTGGACAGCACACACGGTTGGACACGTCGGGCGTGGCATGCCATCATCGCCTTTGGGCAGCACACACAGACGGACGACGTCGGGCCTGCCATGCCATCATCGCCCTTGGTCAGCACACACGGTTGGACGTCGTCAGGCGTGGAATGCCATCATCGCCTTTTGGCAGCAAACACGGTCGAACGACGTCGGGCGTGGCATGCCATCACCGCCTTTGGACAGCACATACTATCGGACGACGTCGGACGTGACATGCCATCATAGCCCTTGGACAGCACACACGGTCGGACGACGTCGAGCAGACATGCCATCATATCCATTGGATAGCACACACGGTCGAATGACATCGGGCGTGGCATGCCATCATCTCCTTTGGGCAGCACTCACGAACGGATGACGTCGAGCGTGCCATGCCATCATTGCCCTTAAGCAGCACACACAGTTAAACAACGTCGGGCGTGGCATGCCATCACCGCCTTTGGACAGCACATAAGGTGGGACGACGTCGGGCGTGACATGCCATCATAGCCCCTAGATAGCACACTCGGTTAGACGACGTTAGCCGTGGTATGCCATCATGGCCCTTGGACTGCACACACGATCGAACGACGTCGGGCACGACATGCCATCATAGCCCTTGGAAACCACACACGCTTGAATGATGTCGGGCGTGGAAAGCCATCACCGCCTTTGGGCAGCATATACGGTTGGGCGTCGTCGGGCGTGGCATGTCATCATAGCCCTTAGGACAGAACATACGGTCGGACGATATCAGGCGTGACATGCCATCATAGACCTTGGACAGCATATACGATCGAACGACGTCGGGCGTGGCATGACATCATAGCCCTTGGAAAGCACAGACGGTTGACCGAGGTCAAGCGTGACCTTCCATCACAGCCTTTGGACAGCACATACGGTCAGACGACGTCGGGCGTGACATGCCATCATAGCCCTTGGACAGCACACACGGTTGGACGACGTCGGTCCTGACATGCCATCATAGCCCTTGGAAAGCACACACGGTCGGACGACGTCGGGCGTGGCATGCCATCATCGGCCTTTGGCAGCACACACGGTCGAATGACGTCGGGCGTGGAATGTCATCATCACCTTTGGGCAGCACACACGGTCGGACGACGTCGGGCGTCTCATGCCATCACCTCCTTTGGACAGCATATACGGTCGGACGACGTCGGGCGTGACATGCCATCATAGCCCTTGGACAACACACACGGTCGGACGACTTTGGGTGTGGCATGTCATCATAGCCTTTGGATAGTACACACGGTCGGACGACGTCGGGCGTGGCATGCCATCATCGCCTCTGGGCAGCACACACGGACGGATGACGTCTGCGACCTATGCCATCATTTCCCTTAGGCATCACACACGGTCGGAGGACGTGGGGCGTGGCATGCCATCTTCACCTTTGGACAGCACATACGATGGGACGACATCGGGCGTGACATGCCATCATAGCCATTGGACAGCACACACAATCAGAAGACGTCGGCCGTGGCATGCCATCATGGCGTTTGGACTGCACACACGGTCGAACGTCGTCGGGCTTGGCATGTAATCACAGCCCTTGTACATCACACACGATGGGACGACGTCGGGCGTGACATGCCATCATCGCCCTTGGGCAGCACACACGGTCGGATGACGTCAAGCGTGCCATGCCATCATCGCCCTTGGACAGCACACACGGTTGAACGACGTCATGTGTGTCATGTCATCACCACCTTTGGACAGCACATACGGTCGGATGACGTCGGGCATGGCATGCCATCATCGCCCTTGGGAAGCACACGCGGTCTGACGACGTCGGGCGTGACATGCCATCATCGCTTTTGGGAAGCACATATGGTCGAATGACGTTGGGTGTGGCATGCCATCACCGCCATTGGGCAGCACATATGGTCGGACGACGTTGAGGGTGACATGCCATCATAGCCCTTGGGCAGCACACACGGTCGGACAACGTCGGGCGTGGCATGCCATCATCGCCTTCGGACAGCACACACGGTCAGATGACATCGGCTATGACATGCCACATCATGGCCTTTGGACAGCACATACGGTAAGACGATGTTGAGCGTGGCATGCCATCATCGCCCTTGGACAGCACACACGGTCGGACGTCGTCGGGCTTGGCATGCCATTATAGCCCTTGGACAGCGCACACGATTGGAGGACGTCGGGCGTGGCATGCCATCATTGCCTTTGGACAGCACACACAGTTGGACAAGGTCGGGCGTGAAAAGCCATCACCTTGTTTTGGAAGCACATAAGGTCGGACGTCGTCTGGCGTAAAGCATGCCATCATAGCCCTTTGGTCAGCACATACGGTCGGACGACGTCGCGCATGAAATGCCATCATAGCCGTTGGACAGCATATACGATCGGACGACGTCAGGCATGGGATGCCATCATTGCTCTTGGAAAGCACACACGATCGAACGACGTCGTGTGTGGCAGCCCATCACCTCTTTTGGACAGCACATACGGTCGGACAACGTCAGGCGTGACATGCCATGGGCAGCACAAACGGTCGGACGACGTCAAGCATGCCATGCCTTCATCGCCCTTGGACAGCACACACGGTCAAATGACGTCGAGCGTGGCATGCCATCATCGCCCATGGGCAGCACAAACGGTCGAACGACGTCAAGCGCAACATGCCTTCATCGCCTTTGGACATCACACACGGTCGAATGACGTCGGGCGTGGCATGCCATCACCGCCTTTGGACAGCACACACAGTCGGACGGCGTCGGGCGTGCCATACTATCATCGCCCCTGGACAGCACACGCGGTCGAACAACGTCGGGCATGCCATCACCGCCTTTGGACAGAACATGCGGTCGGATGACGTAGGGTGTGGCAGTCCATCACTGCCTTTGGACAGCACACATGGTCGAACGACATCGGGCGTGGCATGCCATCACCGCCTTCGGACAGCACATACGGTCGAATTACGTCGGGCGTGGCAGTCCATCACCGCCTTTGGACAGCATATACGGTCGGATGACGTCGTGTGTTGCATGACATCATAGCCCTTGGAAAGAACATACGGTCGAACGACGTCGGGCGTGGTAGTCCATCACCGCCTTTGGACAGCACATACGGTCGAACGACGTCGGGCGTGACATGCCATAATAGCCTTTGGACAGCACACACGGTCGGACGACGTCGGGCGTGGCATAAGATCATCCCCCTTTGACAACATGCTGCAATGGAGCTTGATGTCATGCATGGCTTGTCTGTGCTACGCCGTTGGGCGTCTACAAAGACATGCTTGCGACGTTTGCGGGGTGACTGAAGCGAAGGCAGGCAGACGTCAATGGCGTCCTGTGGGCTTATTAGGCGTGCTGCGTGGGCGCTTGATGGCATGCATGGCTCGTTTGTGCTACGTCATTGGGCGTTTACCAAAACTTGCCCGCGACGTCTGCGGGGCGTTTGAGGCAGTGGCAGGCGGACGTCATGGTTGTCTTGTGGGCTTAGTAGGCGTGCTGCATGGGCGCTTAACGGCATGCATAGTTTGTCCGTGCTACGCATCGGGCATCAACAAAAACATGCCAGAGACGTCTGCGGGGCAACTGAGGCGAAAGCAGGCGGAAGTCAAGGGCGTCCTGTGGGTTTAGTAGGCGTGCTGCGTGGGCGCTTGATGGCATTCATGGATCCTCCGTTCTACGCCATTGGGAGCTTGCAAAAACATGTGGACGACGTTTGCGGGGCGACTGAGGCATTACAAGGCGGATGTCACGGGCGTCCTGTGGGCTTAGTAGGAGTGCTGCGTGGGCACTTGATGGCATGCATGGCTTGTTTATGTGTTTTTGTTGAATTATTGGCATTTTGGGGGGGTATTTACTTGATATTTGACTATTGTCGGGCAGAAGTATAGTTTTCTCTGATTCCTAAGGATATTCTAAGGTCATTGGTGCAAGTCGACATTTTTTTGAGGCTTTTTTGTATCCATTGTGTGTGTTTTTAATTTTTTGGCTAATTTAGGGCATTTAGGCAATATTCGGCCATTTTGAGGCATTTACGGATAGAAGTAAAGTATTGTTATCTTATTTTTACATATTCTAAGGTCACTGGTCCAAGTCAAAAAAAAATTAGACTTTTTTGTATTTATTATGTGTTTTTCTTGATTTTTTGGTCATGTTGGGGGCATTTACGTAATATTTGGCCATTTTTCAGCATATTCGTAATATTCGGCAATTTTCAGAAAATTATGAAAAGAAGTGCAGTTTTGTTTTCTTATTCGTCACGATATTCTAAGGTAATTGGTGCAAGTCAAAATTTATTTGAGGCTTTATTTGTATCATTTATGTTTTTTTCTTGCTTTTTCAGTCATTTTGGACAATACATAATATTCGACCATTTTTGGGCAATTACGAAATGAAGTAAAGTTTTTTCTTTTATTTGTAGGATATTCTAAGGTCATTAGCACAAATCATAATTTTTAGGAATTTTTGGTATCAATAATATGTTTCTTGACTTTTATGGTCATTTAGGGGCATTTAAATAATATTCGGCTATTTTCAGGCAGTTAAAAAAAGAAATAAAGTGTTGTTGTGTCTTATTCATCCCGATATTCTAAGCTCATTGCAAAAGTCAAAATTTTTGTTGTCATTTTTTGTATTGCTTATGTTTTTTCTTAATTTTTTCGCCATTTTTTGGACATTTTACGTAATATTCGATCATTTTTAGCCAGTTACTAAAAGAAGTAAGGTTTGGTTCTATTATTCCTCACGATATTATAACGACCTGTTTAGTCGTTTTGAGCAGCAGACTTTATTTCTGGAAAAACTGGCAGAAGCGACGGACCCCACGACGGACCGTCATGGGCACGACGGACCGTCGCAGGGTCTCATTTCAAAACACTTAGAAAATCTGAAATTGGGTACTGAAAATCGACTCTCTGAACTTCGTGACGGAATGGCAGGACGGACCGTCACAGGCGTGACGGACCGTCAAAGATTCTTCAGTGGAAGTTGACTCTCTGAACTTTGCGACGACCTGCAGGACGGACCGTCGCAGGCACGACGGCCCGTCACAGGTTGCGCAAATCCCAGGCAGAGTCGGATTTCTGGTGAAGTTTTAAGGGACGTTTTTGGACTATTCTTTCCTTAATTATAGATTTGTGGGTTTATATTAATAACTCAAATTCTTGGGGGTTAAAGGAGGTAACCCTAAGTTAATTAGTGGGGTATTATTGCCATCTTTTATTCTTAATTATATACTAATTAGGGTAAAAGAAAGAGGGTTGAATAAAGAAAATAGAAAGAACAAGAGAGAGAGAGAGAATCGAACGAGAAGGGAGAAACAAAGCTTTGGGAAAAAAATTCTTGCTTGATTCAACTCTTCGGTGGAGGTAGGTTATGGTTTTCATGCTATTCGTAGTAAACTCTTAATAGCGAATGATATGTGTTAGTAGTATTGTAAACCTTCTATATGCTTAATTGTATGCTTGCATGAATGATGTGATTATGTAAATGTGAATAAATAAGCATGATGAAGCTATTGTATCCCAAATCTTGAAAAGAAACCCTAATCTACTTTGTTAATGATGATGCCTTGGTATAAAAGAAGGCTTGATGAATGAAAGTACTGAGATTAGGGGATCGGGTGCCACATTCCGGTACCAGGATAGTATATGAGGATCGGAGTGTCACGTTCCGACACCAGGATAGAATATGGATCGGGTGCCACGTTCCGGTACCAGGATAGTATATGAGGATCGGAGTGTCACGTTCCGACACCAGGATAGAATATGGATCGGGTGCCACGTTCCGGTACCAGGATAGAATGAGGATCGGAGTGTCACGTTCCGACACCAGGATAGTATATTGAGGAGCGGAGTGTCACGTACCGACACGAGGGGAATAAAGATAATGAATCTTGAAATATGTTAATATATTTAATCTAATGAACTGAATTCCCAAATGAGTATGATGAGGAGGTGTGAGTCCTCATTAATGTGCTTGGTGTTGTAACCAAGGGTTATGGTAACTGTAAATGCTGCATGCTAAGGATATTAGTTGATTTTATGATATTGCTTAATACATACTGTTTTCTATTTTGAGTTGGCCGATGATATCTACTCAGTACCCGTGTTTTGTACTGACCCCTACTTTTATGTTTTTCTTCTTGTTATTTGTGGAGTGCAGCAAACGTGCCGTCATCTTCGACTCAACAGTAACTCAAGCCAGTCTTCGTCACACCGGATCTTCAGGGTGAGCTAACGCTTCTAGCTTGGACTGGATCTTCTCCTTCATGTCTTGATGCCTTGAACTTCCGGCATGGACTAGCTTCTTATGTATTTTTAGCTTCTTAGAAACTCTTAGAATTAGTAGTTTAAAGTAGATGTTCTTGTGATGGTGACTTCCAGGTTTTGAGAATAATAGATGTTGAATATTGATAGTTATTGAATTGATTTTATTAATGAGTTAAGTCTTCCGCATTATTTTCTGTTGTTATTACATTGAAATGTTAAGGTTTAGATTGGTTGGTTCGCTCACATAGGAGGGTAAGTGTGGGTGCCAGTCGCAACCCGGTTTGGGTCGTGACAAACTTGGTATCAGAGCATTAGGTTCATTGGTCTCATCACACAAGAACAGGTCTAGTAGAGTCTTAAGGAACGGTAGGGGGACGCCTTTACTTTTCCTTGAGAGGCTATAAGACTTTAGGAAAAATTTCACTCTTTCATTCTTTCTTTCGTGCTACTACTTGAGTCCAATTGGTATCTAGGCGATACGAATTAGTATCTGACCATCTTCACTCTCTTTCGCAGATGGTTAGAACTAGAGCAACGACTACGCCAACACCAACACCAGCACCGGCGGGACAGGGTGCGTCTGAGCCAGCCACTGGGGCTGTAGCTCGAGAAAGAGCAGCGGCAAGAGGTCGTGGTAGAGGTCGTGGGAGGACGTCCTCTAGGGGAAGAGGACGAGCACCTAGCCCATCTGATACTAGGGCGGTGACTCCTCCACCGACTGAGGAAGTGATAAGAGAGGGGGAGGATGGGGTGAATGAACAAGTGCAAAATGAGGAAATGCCACCCCAACCTACCCCAGAGATGATCAATCAGGTTCTGGCTTATCTTAGCGGGTTATCTGATCAAGGTCAGGCACCTCCAGTGTTTTCTGCGCCAACACCTCCGGTTTCAGAAGTACAACATGCGGCTACTATGGCTCCCCGCATGGATGTTCCATTGGAAATAGGCACGTTTCCACGTCTGACTACTGGGCCTATAATGAAAAATGATCAGCATGAACTTTTCAGTAAGTTCTTGAAATTGAAACCTCCAGTCTTCAAGGGTGCGGAATCTGAGGATGCTTACGATTTTCTGGTTGACTGTCATGAGTTACTACACAAAATGGGTATAGTAGAAAGGTTTGGTGTTGAGTTCGTGAGTTATCAGTTTCAAGGGAACGCCAAAATGTGGTGGCGGTAACATATCGAGTGTCAACCAATAGAGGCACCACCTATGACTTGGGCCTCATTCTCTAGTTTGTTTATGGAGAAGTATATCCCCCGGACTTTGAGGGATAGGAAAAGGGATGAGTTCTTGAGCCTAGAGCAAGGTAGGATGTCGGTTAATGCTTATGAGGCTAAGTTTCGTGCACTATCCAGATATGCCACTCAACTTTGTTTCAGTCCTCAAGAGCGGATTCGCCGGTTTGTGAAGGGGTTGAGGTCAGAATTGCGGATTTCGGCCTTACAGATAGCGGCAACGGCAAAATCCTTCCAAGAAGTGGTAGACTTTGTGATAGAAGTGGAAGGAGTGAAGCCATACGACTTCACCACAACATCGACATCAAAAATGTTTCGAAAGGGAGGTGAGTTTAGTGGTTCTTACACTAAAGGACAGGGTTCGGGAAGTTACTCAGTCCGACCAATTCAGTCTTCACTACAGACTGTAGTTGGGGGACCACCTCAGACCGGTCAACACTTCTCCGAGGGGCCTAGGATTGACTCCAGAGAATTTTATGGATGTGGGGAGATTGGACATATTAGGAAAAATTGTCCCAGACAAAGTTATAGACCCCCAATAGCTAGAGGTAGAGGTGGTCAGGGTAGAGGCCGTTATTCTGGAGGACGTGGTGGTCGAGGTAATGGTGGTCACCAAAACGGCCGAGGTGATGGGCAAACTGGAGCCACTACATCACAACATGGTAGGGGCAACGGACAGACGAACGATAGGGCCCATTGTTACGCTTTCCCTGGGCGGTCTGAAGCGGAGGCATCTGATGCTGTCATCACAGGTAATCTTCTGGTTTGTGATTGCATGGCTTCTGTATTGTTTGATCCTGGATCCACGTTTTCTTATGTATCTTCCTCATTTGCTAATGGTCTAAATTTACATTGTGAATTTCTTGATATGCCTATTCGTGTTTCTACTCCGGTGGGTGAGTCTGTGGTAGTTGAAAAGGTATATAGGTCTTGTTTGGTAAACTTTGTGGGGAGCAACACTTATGTAGATTTGGTTATTTTAGAAATGGATGATTTTGATGTGATTCTGGGTATGACTTGGCTTTCTCCGCAATTTGCAATCTTGGATTGTAATGCTAAAACGGTGACGTTAGCCAAGCCTGGGATAGACTCGTTAGTGCGGGAGGGTGACTACACTTCCAATCCGGTACGTATCATCTCCTTTCTTCGTGCTAAGAAAATGGTTAGTAAAGGGTGTTTAGCTTTCTTGGCACATCTCAAGGATGACACTACCCGAGTACCTTCGATTGAGTCGGTTTCAGTAGTTCGTGAGTTTCTGGATGTGTTCCCTGCAGATCTTCCTGGTATGCCACCGGATAGGGATATTGACTTCTGTATTGATCTTGAACCCGGTACTCGCCCCATTTCTATACCCCCTTATAGAATGGCTCCGCGTAGTTAAGAGAGTTAAAGGCACAACTTCAAGAGTTATTGAACAAAGGCTTCATTAGACCAAGTGCATCCCCTTGGGGTGCTCCGATTTTGTTTGTAAAGAAAAAGGATGGCAGTTTTCGAATGTGCATAGACTACAAACAACTGAATAAGGTAACCATAAAGAACAAGTACCCTCTTCCTCGCATTGATGACTTGTTCGATCAGTTACAAGGTGCTTGTGTCTTCTCTAAGATTGACTTGAGATCCGGTTATCATCAATTGAAAATACGGGCAACGGATGTGCCAAAGACTGCTTTTCGAACGAGGTATGGGCATTACGAATTTGTAGTGATGTCCTTTGGTCTTACGAATGCCCCTGCTGCGTTCATGAGCTTGATGAACGGGATTTTTGAGCCATATTTGAACCTCTTCGTAATCGTATTTATTGATGATATATTGGTATACTCAAAGAGAAAGAAGGAACATGAAGAGCATTTGAGAATGGTATTGGAAATGTTAAGGGAGAAAAAGCTTTATGCCAAGTTCTCTAAGTGTGAGTTTTGGCTAGATGCAGTGTCCTTCTTGGGACACGTGGTTTCTAAGGATGGAGTGATGGTGGATCCTTCTAAGATTGAGACAGTGAAGAATTGGGTAAGACCTACTAATGTGTCAGAAATAAGGAGCTTTGTTGGGTTAGCTAGCTACTACCGCCGATTCGTCAAGGGATTCTCTTCTATCGCCTCCCAATTGACGAACTTGACTAAGCAGAATGCCCCATTTGTATGGTCGGATGAATGTGAGGAAAGCTTTCAGAAGCTCAAGACTTTGTTGACTACCGCACCTATCCTTACCTTGCCAGTAGAGGGTAAGAACTTCATTGTTTATTGTGATGCATCCTATTCTGGTTTGGGTGCAGTACTAATGCAAGAGAAGAGTGTGATTGCTTATGCTTCAAGGCAATTAAAGGTGCATGAACGTAACTATCCGACCCACGATTTGGAATTGGCTGCGGTAGTGTTTGCATTAAAACAATGGAGACACTATTTATATGGGGTTAAGTGTGAGATCTATACGGATCATCGTAGCCTACAGTATGTCTTTACTCAGAAAGATTTGAACTTAAGGCAGAGGAGATGGATGGAGTTACTAAAGGACTACGATATCACTATCTTGTATCATCCGGGGAAGGCGAATGTTGTAGCGGATGCTTTAAGTAGGAAGGAGGGAAGCATGGGGAGTCTAGCTCACTTGCAAGCTTCTAGACGCCCATTGGCTAGAGAGGTTCAGACTCTAGCTAATGACTTGATGAGATTAGAAGTAAATGAGAAGGGAGGATGTTGGCTAGTGTGGAGTCAAGATCTTCTTTTCTTGACAAGATGAAGGGAAGACAGTCTGATGATGAGAAACTGCGCAGAATTCAAGATAAGGTATTGCGAGGAGAGGCTAAGGAGGCACAAATTGATGAGGAAGGTGTTTTGAGGATCAAGGGAAGGGTATGTGTACCCCGAGTTGATGATTTGATCAACACTATTCTGACAGAGGCTCATAGTTCAAGGTATTCTATACATCCGGGTGCAACCAAGATGTATCGTGACCTAAAGCAACACTTTTGGTGGAGTAGAATGAAGCGTGATATTGTTGACATTATTGCCAAGTGTCCAAACTGTCAACAAGTAAAGTATGAACACCAAAAGCCCGGAGGAACACTTCAGAGAATGCCCATTCCGGAATGGAAGTGGGAAAGAATTGCAATGGATTTTGTGGTTGGTCTTCCGAAGACAATGGGTAAGTATGACTCCATTTGGGTGATTGTTGATAGGTTAACTAAATCTGCTCATTTCATTCCGGTCAAGGTGACTTACAATGCAGAAAAGTTAGCCAAACTTTACATCTCGGAAGTGGTGCGATTGCATGGGGTTCCACTATCCATCATATCAGATAGAGGTACGCAGTTTACTTCTAAGTTTTGGAAAACATTGCATGCGGAATTGGGTACTAGGTTGGACCTTAGTACTGCGTTCCATCCTCAGACCGATGGTCAGTCTGAGCGAACGATTCAAGTGTTGGAGGATATGTTTCGTGCATGTGTGATAGATTTTGGTGGTCATTGGGATAGCTTCTTACCCTTAGCGGAGTTTTCATACAATAATAGCTATCACTCAAGCATTGATATGGCTCCATTTGAAGCATTGTATGGTAGGAGATGTAGGTCTCCCATTGATTGGTTTGATGCATTTGAGGTTAGACCTTGGGGCACTGATCTCTTGAGGAATTCGATGGAAAAAGTGAAGTCTATTCAAGAAAAGCTTCTAGCGGCGCAAAGTAGACAAAAAGAATATGCAGATCGAAAGGTTAGAGACTTAGAGTTCATTGAGGGTGAACAAGTCTTGTTGAAAGTTTCACCCATGAAAGGGGTGATGCGGTTTGGAAAAAGGGGTAAACTAAGTCCAAGGTACATTGGACCATTTGAAGTACTTAAGCGAGTAGGAGAGGTGGCTTATGAGTTAGCCTTGCCTCCAGGGCTGTCCGGAGTGCATCCGGTATTCCATGTGTCTATGTTGAAAAGATACCATGGGGATGGAAACTACATCATCCGTTGGGATTCAGTTTTGCTTGATGAGAACTTGTCTTATGAGGAGGAGCCTGTTGCTATTTTAGATAGAGAAGTTCGCAAGTTGAGGTCAAGAGAGATTGCATCTATCAAGGTGCAATGGAAGAATCGACCCGTTGAAGAAGCCACTTGGGAGAAGGAGGCGGATATGCGAGAAAAATACCCACATCTGTTTAAAGATTCAGGTACTCCTTCCCGCCCTTGTTTTTCTTCTTGTGATCGTTCGGGGACGAACGATGGGTAAATTGGTATCTATTGTAACGACCTGTTTAGTCATTTTGAGCAGCAGACTTTATTTCTAGAAAAACTGGCAGAAGCGACGGACCCCACGACGGACCGTCATGGGCACGACGGACCGTCGCAGGGTCTCGTTTCAAAACACTTAGAAAATCTGAAATTGGGTACTGAAAATCGACTCTTTGAACTTCGTGACGGAATGGCAGGACGGACCGTCACAGGCGTGACGGACCGTCACAGATTGTTCAGTGGAAGTTGACTCTCTGAACTTTGCAACGACCTGCAGGACGGACCGTCGCAGGCACGACGGCCCGTCATAGGTTGCGCAAATCCAAGGCAGAGTCGGATTTCTGGTGAAGTTTTAAGGGACGTTTTTGGACTATTCTTTCCTTAATTATAGATTTGTGGGTTTATATTAATAACTCAAATTCTTGGGGGTTAAAGGAGGTAACCCTAAGTTAATTAGTGGGGTATTATTGCCATCTTTTATTCTTAATTATATACTAATTAGGGTAAAAGAAAGAGGGTTGAATAAAGAAAATAGAAAGAATAAGAGAGAGAGAGAGAATCGAACGAGAAGGGAGAAACAAAGCTTTGAGAAAAAAATTCTTGCTTGATTCAACTCTTCGGTGGAGGTAGGTTATGGTTTTCATGCTATTCGTAGTAAACTCTTAATAGCGAATGATATGTGTTAGTAGTATTGTAAACCTTCTATATGCTTAATTGTATGCTTGCATGAATGATGTGATTATGTAATTGTGAATAAATAAGCATGATGAAGCTATTG